>NW_027005268.1:9596-135950 GCF_036934945.1 Oncorhynchus masou masou
CGTCTTATGTACTGCTGTGTCTGCCTCATCTTCTGGGTTCTGCTGTCTATTCGTGGCTCAGTTGGTTAAGTGACTGTTTCTCACTCCGGAGACCCAGGTTCGAAACCGGGTCCTGACAACCAGGGCCGATGTAGATGCCGGTTACTCATGTGCAGGACATAAAGTCTTCTTTTGAACTGATCATCCCAGACACCATCCAGAAAATCATTCTGGACCTCACTAATTTGGAGGGAAGGTGTGTTTTTGGAGAGAGATGGACCATGCATACTTTGGGGTTCTTATCCTTGCTGGTGTTTTCAGATCCAATGGGAAATCCACAGAATCCATGTGGGATGCAGAAACTGGCAGAGAACTTTTCCGTGCAAAAATGTCTCTGGAAAACGTCCACATTATTTTCAGGATTTCGATAACGGAGACACCAAACCAGCTCGGCGGCAGAGAGACAAGCCAGCTGCAATCAGGGACTAGTGGGTGGACCGCCTTCCCCCTATGCCATTTAGGGGCCGCAACCCTTCAGGCAGTACATACCTTTTTAAACTCTCAAAATATGGACTCAAGATCTGGGCTGCTGTAATGGCGTTCGTCTGTTGAATGAGAAGCGGACCAAAATGCAGCGTGGTGGTTACTCATGTTCTTTAATGATAACAAACGAGACATGACATAACTAAACATACAAAACAACAAACGGACCGTGAAAACCTATACAGCCTATCTGGTGACAACAAACACAGAGACAGGAATAATCACCCACGAAATACTCAAAGATTATGGCTGCCTAAATATGGTTCCCAATCAGAGACAACGATAATCACCTGACTCTGATTGAGAACCGCTTCAGGCAGCCATAGACTATGCTAGACACCCCACAAAACCCCAAGACAAAAACACACCACAATAACCCATGTCACACCCTGGCCTGACCAAATAAATGAAGACAAACATAATCTACTTCGACCAGGGCGTGACTGCTGCCTGTGATGCTGTTTCATCATATGTGTGGAACTTGCAAGTGTATACGAGAATGCCAGATGGAGGAGCCCCTGAGAAGAACCAAGGGATGCGGGTTGTCCTCCACCTGACACAGGGACTCCGTTGCCACAACATCACATGCAATAACCTTTTTACTTCACACAAGCTGGGACAGGAGCTCCTCAAGAGGAAGCTGACAATGGTAGGAATGGTATGAAAAAACACCTCAGCTGTTGAATACATGGAACAGGCCTATCAATTCCTCTAATTTTGTGTTCACGGCCGGCACATCCCTAGTGTCCTACGTGCCAAAGAACAACAAAAATGTGGTACTCGTGAGTACGCTACTGTCACACCCAGAACTATTTTTACCTGTCTTTGTGATTGTCTCTACCCTCCTCCAGGTGTCGCACGTTTTCCCAATTATCCCCTGTGTATTTATACCTGTGTTCTCTGTTCGTCTGTTGCCAGTTCTTTTGTTGATCAAACGTACCAGATTTTTTCCCCTTGCTCCTTTCCTGTCTATAGTGCCTGTTTTCTAGTTTTTCCGGTTTTGACCTTTATGCCTGCCCTGACCCTGAGCCTGCCGACTACCCTGTACCCTTGCCCAACTACTCTGGATTACCGACCTCTGCCTGCCCTGACCCTGAGCCTGTCTGCCGTCATGTACCCTTGCCCCACTACTCTGGATTACCAACCTCTGCCTGCCCTTACCCTGAGCCTGCCTGCCATCCTGTACTTTAGCCTGCCCGTGTTCGATATAATACACTTTTCAAATCAAAACAAATCAAATTTTATTTGTCACATACACATGGTTAGCAGATGTTAATGCGAGCATAGCGAAATGCTTGTGCTTCTAGTTCCGACAATGCAGTAATAACCAACAAGTAATCTAACTAACAATTCCAAAACTACTGTCTTATACACAAGTGTAAGGGGATAAAGAATATGTACATAAAGATATATGAATGAGTCATGGTACAGAGCAGCATAGGCAAGGTACAGTAGATGGTATCGAGTACAGTATATACATATGAGATGAGTATGTAAACAAAGTGGCACTGTCTGCACCTGGGTCTTACCTTGAAACGTGATAGCTGCATAGGGATGGGAGAATCTGTGGCCAGGAACATCCAAAAAACAGAAAATCATAATGGATTACAATGCCACAAAAAGAGGGGTGGACAATTTAGACACGCTGGTGACTGAACCCTATGCTGGCACTTGTGATATTCTTCAATATCTTTTACATCTCTGCACATTTGTCATCTAGATGGCATTGATCCCAGAACGGATGAGAGGGAAGCTCCAGAAGAGCTTACCAAGGCATTGGTAAGATCTCAAATCCAGAGGAGGCAACATATCCACAGGACCTTAGCTTCTGCAGCCATCGTGAGGAGGATTCAAGTTGAGGATGCTCATGCCCCATCCACACCACCCACAGAACCAACAACTCCAATAACTTAAGTAAGTGTGAGTGATGTAGTTGCATGTGTGCGTGTCTGACTCTCCTACCTTGGCCTGCTGTAACTTAGATTTCTGCCTGGAAAAATTCCTTTGAGAAAAATCCATGTGCAATCTAAGCAGTTCATGTTGAAGAGGCCATGGTTGCTGTTCATTCTGCTTGCTTGGTCTCTCTCACTCTCTCTATGAATGTTCCTCTCTCAATGGCACTCGATCACTCCCTCTCCCTCTTTCTCCCCCCTTTCTCAGTCCTCACTATGTTACTCAGTTTGCTGTCAGTCGTTCATTCTGCACCATGTTTCCTCACCCACAGCTGACTCCAATCTGTTTCTCTCTCTTGTCTCTCTGCGTTCCACTCTTCACCCCCCCTCTTTCTCTCCTGCCCTCGCTTTCACACTCTCTCAGCTCCCAGCTGTGTTATGGAGATATGTTGTGATGGCCATACATACAGCACCGTACAAAGCTCGATAAAACCTACCCAGACCGACCCAGACTAGACCCTCCACTGCATCCCCAATCTCCAATCACAAACACATAGACATCTCCTTGTGTACTCACATGACAAAAAGCTACTGTTCTCTACACTGCTGCTGGACTGGTGGCTACGAAGGGGCAGCCCTTGTAGATATGTTTCAGGGATTCCAGACTAAGGAGGGGGCTAGAGACCATGCTTTATTGTATCAATGTAAAGTCTCGTCTTCCAGCCAGACTGCTGATTAAGAGGTACAGGTGCATCAGTCGGGACCAGAATAACAGAGCATGGAGGAAGAGGGGGCCTAAGCACCAGCCAGGCAAGGAATGTTTTTATGCACATCCTTGGTCTGGGGGACTGAGGCTGGGGGTGGTGGCACTTTCCATATAGGCTACAGAGTACTAACACGTTCTGTATAGACTACATAGTGTTAACACTTTCCATATAGTCTACAGAGTACTAACACGTTCTGTATAGACTACATAGCATTAGCACTCTATTATTATCTTTTCAGATGTGACATTTTTAGATCATGATGAAGATGATGACTTTTTGGGGGAGACCTGGGGGTCTTACAAATAAAAAAAATTAAACATCTATTTATCCTAGGTATGACTACTTAAAACAACCCCCCCCAGACGAATACTGAGTATGTCTGAAGCTCATATGATTTGATTATGTAAGGTAAAAGAGTAAACGTTTGCAGATGGCTGGGCTAACCTGTGGCTGGGACAAACAGGTGCTGACTGACATGAGTGATGGTGCTTCCATTTCTGTTCAAGCCAAAATGCAATTCCCTGAGCAGGTTGAAATTCCATCTGTGTGTGTGTCACGACTTGCGCCAAAGTCGGTCCCTCTCATTGTTCGGGCGGCGTTCGGCGATCGACGTCACATGCCTTCTAGCCATCGCCGATCCACTTTTCATTTTCCATTTGTTTTGTCTTTGTTTTACACACCTGGTTCCAATTCCCCAACTACTTGTTCATTAGTTAACCCTCTGTTCACCCATGTTTTTTTGTGAGTGATTGTTTGTATGTACCCGGTCCGTTATTGTGGGCTAGTTTATTGTGTTGTATTTATTGATTCTTTGAGTAAATTACGTTCCTTACTCATATCTGCTGTCCTGCGCCTGGCTCCTCCACACCAGCTACACACAGGCCGATCACAGTGTGTTTGTGTGTGCTTGCAGCACATGCATTTGGTTAATCTGTGTCTTGTTCATGATAGGCTTTCTAGTCAAATAAAATTACTTGCTGCAAACTAAACCTACGATGGAGCTCAATTCATTAATGCACAAAGGGGTGTGTTTATGTAAATAATGCAACACGTGACTTGTTAGGAAGAACACAGGACAGAGAGATTTGGCCAAAATCATTTATACATGCAGGTGATGTTTCATCGGCTTGGACACAGCCTTCTGCAGGAGAGAGAACCACAGATATTGTGAATCAAGGTCTGAGTTACCAAAACAACTCAGGTAGGTTATTTGACATTTTAACTTCACTGAGTATTTTATCTCAGACTAATTGTTTTAAATCTCCTGTTCATGTTTTCATTCAGACTTTCTGAGAGAATGCACAAAGCTTTGACATTTTAGTAGACCTATGTATATCTGAGTATTTTTATGTATGCTTTGAGTCAGTATATATGTATGTTTGAATTCATATTTTTTCATTAATATATAGAAACGTAAAGTCCTGAATTGTGTAATCTCCCCTTTCTCATTTCAGATATTGTTCCACAAGGATGATTGACTCTTCAGGAAACCACACTTACCTTGACAACTGGGATGTTTGCCTTAACCAGGGCTATGTTGTGATAATACTGTCCTGTGCTGCCCAGGTCTTGTGCTTCATTCTGGGGTTTCCAGCCTTGCTCTGGTGCCTCTGGCTCTTTCTCAGTGGAAGTCTCTCTGGAGGTCTCAAACCCACCCAAGTCTTCTCTGTTAACCTGTTTGCAGTGGAGCTGGTGTTCTGTACCGAGGTTCTCCTTCAGGTGTTCAACTACTTCATCCAGAACATCATGTTAGAGCAGGCTGGTTTTTTCCTCTATATCCTCTCCTGGACCTGCCGGCCCCTGCTCCAGAGCTGCATCTGTGTGGAGAGATACCTGGCGGTGGCCCAACCTGTGGCTTTCCTCAAGTACAGACTCCGGAGGTACAGGGTGGCGTGTTCAACCATGGTCTGGGTGTTGACACTTGCTTACGCAAGTAGCCTTTTTTTGTATTTTGAAGAAACCTCAGATTATGTGCTCATTGGTGTCTATTGCCTTGGGATGGCCATCATTTCTCTCTGCTGCTTCTTCATCCTGCGTGTGCTGAAGCAGCCTGGTCCAGGAGAGGTGGAGGGAGGCAGAGGGGGAGAGCAGAAACAGGGAAAGACAGATCCACATAAGGTTAGAGCTTTTGGGATCATCTTAACCAACCTGGTTATTATCTTGGCAAGCTCCATCACGGTGGTTGTTGGTTGGGCCATCGAGTCATCCAGTCTTGACAACTACTGCAATGTCTTCCCCATGTTGCTGATTGTTAACATCTTCAGTGTCATGGTCTCACCCCTGATGCACCTCTACAGAGAGGGAAGGCTGCCATGCCGTAGAGGGCCAGAGACATGTTAGACGTACAGTTGTGGGCACTAAAAGAACAGGTTTATGTGAGAAACTATCACTCTGAGACAATGTGTTAAATACTATTTGAATTAAAATTGTTCTGTCAATTCCGAGGCGCAGCCTAACTTCTTAGTGCTTGCAACTGTAGTTTAAATATTCATAGAAACGGCAAAGGCGTTGAAATGTAGTGTAATGTTTTGTTTAATAAATAGTTGGTATTATTTTAATTTGTTGGCAAGTAGCAAAATAATTTTTTGAGATATAGCTTGTTAGCAATAAAGTTTATGTGGAAAGGGCAATGTGCAGTTCAAACAACAACAAAGTGGATTCCCTATCCCTGTTTTGGTATAAAGCTGAGGGATGGTGATGGAGAAACTCTCAAATGATGAGGCTGTACAATGTTTTTTTACATTTATGTTGTTTACAAACAAAGGAGTTCAACAAACTTAGTTTTGGTTCTGATAGGGTGTGAAAGTTGAACTAAGCTCACGATGCATTTATGAATTATATTCCCTGAGTCCATGGTTAAATATCATTAATTATGTCCAAGAATGTAGAGTCTTTATATGGCACTAAGATTTCGTTCTGATATTTAATGTATGGGGAGTGACTGTGCATGAGACATGGCTAATGGTGTCATTGTTATGCAATACTGTAGCCTTTTCAGTGCAAAATCCTAGAAGGCCATTAGGCTCCATCCACACAGGAATAAACATGGACTCCCCTGACATAAATGATGGCTTTTTGAATGACAGGTGCACATCAATTCAAATGTCAATGCATTATGAGAGAATGTGCCTACAGTGAGGGGAAGGAAGTATTTGATCCCCTGCTGATTTTGTACGTTTGCCCACTGGCAAAGAAATGATCAGTCTGATTTCTTCTAGATGAGTGTCATCTTGTTTTGAACACCTTCAAAGCATACTGTAGGTGGAAACCCCTGGGCAGAGGTATAGAAGGGAGGGAAACTGATGAAGAAGAGAGGCTCCTGTACCGTACACATCATCCTGCTGACCTTGATGCTGAACTACACTCATACGATCATCAGGGAAATCCTTCAGCATGTTGGGTAAATCAGCCCCTCCTCTACCACCTCAGGGTTGGAAAACTGGCCTGCATTGGGGGTTAAAGGGAAGGATAAATCCTCTGTAGGGGAAAGGTTGTCTTGTATTTCTCTGTTCATTGTTCTGTTCCATTCCCTTTAATCAGCCCCTCCTCTACCACCTCAGGGTTGGAAAACTGGCCTGCATTGGGGGTTAAAGGGAAGGATAAATCCTCTGTAGGGGAAAGGTTGTCTTGTATTTCTCTGTTCATTGTTCTGTTCCATTCCCTTTAATCAGCCCCTCCTCTACCACCTCAGGGTTGGAAAACTGGCCTGCATTGGGGGTTAAACTGGCTTAAAGGGAAGGATAACTCCTCTGTAGGGGAAAGGTTGTCTTGTATTTCTCTGTTCATTGTTCTGTTCCATTCCCTTTAATCAGCCCCTCCTCTACCACCTCAGGGTTGGAAAACTGGCCTGCATTGGGGGTTAAAGGGAAGGATAAATCCTCTGTAGGGGAAAGGTTGTCTTGTATTTCTCTGTTCATTGTTCTGTTCCATTCCACCCCTCCTCTACCACCTCAGGGTTGGAAAACTGGCCTGCATTGGGGGTTAAAGGGAAGGATAAATCCTCTGTAGGGGAAAGGTTGTCTTGTATTTCTCTGTTCATTGTGCTCTTCCATTCCCTTTAATCATATTGTTCATGTTTTTAGAGGTTAAGACATTTTTTACATTTTAGTCATAGTTCAACTATGTAGTGTGTGGGGGGAGGGATGTGGGGTGGGGGAGGGTCTGCCATTCTATTTGTCTTGTATAGCTGTTAATCTTATGGAAATTAGGTAGATACATTGTGAGATTTCACTATCACCTCATGCTCACAATTCCAACCTATTCCTGACTGTTTTGCTTGTTTTTACTAAATATATCCCCATACTTGTATGTAGCTAAATCCTCTTTTAGCTTGTATTACATCACGTAAAGCAATTACTTCTCTACTATTGAGTGGTGTTCTATATTGAAATGTATTGCTGTATGTTTTAAAAGAAGTGTGGAATAACGCATCTGATTGAACAGTTAAAGTCCCCATCTGTCTTTCACAAGATTAAAACATGTCTTTCAAATGTCAAGATCTCAAGTTTAATTTATTTTATCTCATGTACTGTAGCAGTCAATACAAACTGAAATACATGATCATGCATAATGAATTAGCAACAACGAAAAAATATGATTTTATTAAAGTAAAAAAATGTAAATCTATAATGTCCTGCTGCCTTAAAGCCAATCAATAATCTATGAGCATAAATACTATTGACCTCGTGTTCCATTCAGTTTATATTTCCACTAAAGCAAGTTTGATTGTCACTGTGATTCAGTCAGGGGGCAGCCAGTCTCTGAATTTAGATTTTAGGAGGCTGACAGCGAACCTCAGTGCAAAATTGTGTCCGTCTTTCATGAAGCCGGGTAGAGACAGGGTATGAAGTACTTCAGTATATGTAACGGCATTCAGAGGAAGAAGGTGAGGACCAACGTGCAGCGTTGTACGTGTTCATATCATTTACTGAAAACTCACTAAATACAAAATAACAAAACAGGTGATATTTTCCCTCTCGCTCTCATCCAACACTTCCCACACTGCCCCTACTATGGTATCGCAACCTTCGCTACTGAAAACTGAACACTAAATACAAAATAACAAAAGGAATCTGAACCAGTTCTGACAGGTGATACAACCACTCAACAGAAAACAACTACCCACAAAACTCAGGTGGGAAAAGGCTACCCAATTATGGTTCTCAATCAGAGACAACGATAGACAGCTGCCTCTGATTGAGAACACACCCAACAAACAAGAAAAACAAAACATACATAATGAACATAGAATGCCCACCATGGTCACACCTGGTCTAACCAAAATAGAGAATAAAAGCCTCTCTATGGCCAGGGCGTGACAATATCTGGAGTATCTTCCTAGAATGGTGTGGCATGCTCTCTCCAGGTCATCACACTGGGCCTGGGTCAGTGAGCTCTGCCAAGCAGGAATACTCTAGGGTTATTAATCCGGTGTAAAAACTCATCAGGACTTCTAAGGTGTTCTGTTGCTCTTGGTTATCCTGAAGCAACCTGCTCTCCCCATTGTAAGTCCTTCTGTACTGTTACCCCTAAACTCTCTGCAGATGATATCAACCATTTTGAGATGCTGGCCATTGATCCAGAGATGGCATGGGGAAAATGTCATTTTTTATTAAGGTCAAACTGATAGCACTTGGCAGGCTTAAATGACATTCTGTTTGCATGTCATCAAATATGTTTTCCCTTCAGTGATAAACACCTTGGCTAATTGTATCACGATTAGGAAACATGAACACCCAGACAGGTCCACTGGGAAGAACAACAGGACCTGCCTGATATCTGACATTTTCATTACTATTTGCATGACAGCCAAAATTGTATTTTAGCTGTTGTAGCTCCCTTCCGTCTGTAGGAGAGCAAGAGTGTATGCTTCTATGAACACATACACACATAGTCACTGTTTTATTACCAATGGCAATTAGGATAGGTAATATCTCCCACACAAATAGGTTATATGCTAAACCTTGAACAGCTCAGAATGAACCTTACCAATTACGGTCTCCCTATTAAATGAGCAAGAATGTCATCTGGCAAAAGCATCAACAGTCCTCTCCATCTATAGAAATAGGCAGAGTTGAGACAGAGAGACTGCTGACACATGGAATGAAAAGGCTGCTGTCATCATCAAGCCTGTCTGTCGGACATGGCACCATCACATCATTTTGAAAGTCTCCAAGTCCTGGCTCCATATATGCATGTTTGAACAAGTACACTGTCACTGTTCTATTACCAATGGCAGTTAGGATGGGTGATATCTGACAAACAAAGATATACAGCACTATGTTGAACAGGTCTGACTAAACCTACCTAATGCTGGTCTCCCCTTTGACGACAGTTGGTTAACAGGCATGAGGTGAAGCTACAGATAATGTCTTTGCCAGCGCCCCATTGATGGGCATGGCAGCTTAGAAGATCATTCCTGGCACCTTATCAAAGATACTGATCGGTCCCACACAAACACACACAGGCACTGATTACATTATAAATGGTTTTTAAATAATGTTGCTTCTACCGTCTCTTATGATCGAAAACAGCCCCTGGACATTTTATATTTCATGAGTCTGACATGAAGGATATAATGCTTTGTCAAGACAAGGCCTAAACCCCCATCATCAGCGTAAATAAAAGACAGAGGAAAAGAGCTGAGGATAATAGGTCTATGTAACTGCCCGTTCCATGATCTCGCCATCACGGTGACAATCATTGGAAAACATATCTGACGATCTAAGAACCTATGACCATCCTACTATCCTCATGGTAAGCTGTAAACCATACTCATGGCTACCAATATTAATCGTAGGTTCTATTTACCACCACAAACCAATGCTGGTACTAAGACCTCACTCAACCAGCTGTATAAGGTCCTTAAGCAAACAAGACAATGCTCATCCAGATTACTGCACTCCTAGTGGCCGAGGACTTTAATGCAGGCAAACTTAAATCCTTAATAACTTCAAACTTCAAACATTTACAACAACATTTACTCCACACACAGAGATGAATACATAGCTCTCCCTCTCACTCCATTTGGCAAATCTGACCATAATTCTATCCCGCATTTCTGCTTACAAGAACAAAATGAAAGCAGTAAGTACCAGTGACTCGCTCAAGTGGTCAGATGCACAGACTGGAATATGTTCAGGCCCTTCATCCAATGGCACTGCGGCTGGTTCATCCATCATAAGTGCATACCACTGAGGAAATTGTCCCCACAGTGACAGCACGCTACATTTCCCAAACTTAAACCATGGATTACAGGCAACATCTACACCGAGCTAAAGGCTGGAGCAAACTTTCAAGAAATGGGACACTAATCCGGGGGATAAATCCTACTATGGCCTTCCGGAGAACCATCAAACAGGCAAAGCGTCAACACAGGAGAATAGGACTTTAATCCTATCTCACCGGCTCTGATGTTCATTATGATGGCAGGGATTGAAAAATATTACGGACCACAAAGGTGAAACCCAGCCTCCAGCTGCCCAGTGATGAGCCTACCAGATGAGCTAAATGCTTTTTATGCTCCTTCGAGGCAAACAACACTGAAGCATGCATGAGAGGAGCAGCAGTTCCGGATGACTGTGTGATCACTCTTATATTTCCGATGTGAGCAAGACCTTTAAACAGGTCAACATTCACATAGTTGGTAGCCAGATGGATTTTAGGAGGTGACATGCGAAGACCTAATGTGCAATGAAAGTGAAGGTAATCTAATGCAAAATTGTGTCCGCTGACATTTTCATGAAGCCGGATCGACAGGCTGTAATGAAGTATGTTTCAAACAGACCACCATTCCTGTGCCCAAGAAGGAAGGAGGACAGCTTAAATTATTACCACCCCGTATCCCTCACATCATATCATTTGATTTGAAAACTGCTGGTCATGGCTCATACAAAATCAAAAGGAATAACTAGACCCAGTTCCAGGTGATAAACCACCCTAACAGAAAACAACACCCACAAAATCTCAATCAAAGGCTCCACACTATGGTTCTCATCTGGACAAAAGGAACACCTTTGTGAGAATGCTGTTTAACTGAAAAACAGCTCATATGTTGACCACATAGAATGCCCACAGTCACACCTCATCACTAAGCTAAGGACTCTGGGAATAAAACCCGCTCTGCAACTGGCCTGGGCTTTCAGTATATCTGGAGTATCCCCAGGTGTAAAGGTGTAAGCTCAACCAATCACATCTGACACGCTGATCAACTTCTTGAACTCTAGGAGCGCATATTTCATTTTGGGGATGAAAAACGTTCCCGTTTTAAACAAGATATTTTGTCACAAAAAGATGCTCGACTATGCATATAATTGCTACTGTTCAAAGAAAAACTCTGACTCCCAGAAATACAAAGTCTTTTCTGTACTGTGCCCTTTAAACGTGAGCTTCAGGCAAAACCAAGATGAGATGACATGGAAATGACAAGAGATTTTGAGGCTCTGTTTGTCATGATTCCTTATATGGCTGTGAACGCAAGAGGAATGAATCAACCCTTCTGTTTTCCCCAAGGTGTCATGCAGCATTGTTTTCGTATTTGTAGGCAGATCATTGGAAGATTGACCATAAGAGACCACATTTACCACGTGTCCGACCGGTGTCATGCGCCGAAATTGAACGCAAAGTCACCTGCCAGGCATTTTCCAAGGAATACAGAGAGGAAAGCAAGCTTCAAAACTGCATGTCAATGAAGAGAAATGTGAAAAAACACCTTGAGGACAAGGTGTATTCCATGAACAACGTTTGCACATAGTTTCTGTTTTCCTTTCAAGTATTACCAATGGCAAAAGGATAGGTAATAACTGCATTTCAAATAGGTTATCATAGCCAAACCAATGTAGAAAACAGCGATTTCTCCTTACACAATTTCAGGAAACACTGCGCATTTGGTATGTGAAGAATGCCTCATCTTGAAAACATCAAAGCTCTTCAAAGGTAAATGATTTTATTTATTTGGTTATCTGGCTTTTGAGAAAATCAATGCGTGCTACATGCTACACAAAATGCTATGCTAGCTTTGCATACTCAACACAAATTAGTCAATTTCTATGGTTCAAAAGCATATTTTGAAAATCTCCAGATGACAGTGTTGTTCCATAATGCATGTTTGAAGCAAACGTTATTTTAATTTTATTTCTTTTAGAAATCAGTTAGGATGGGTTATGCTAATGAGCCTGAGGCTTTAGTCAGCACGGATCCGGGATGGGGAGTTTCAGACTAAACCTTAACACTGGGGTGTGTCTCCCTTCCTGTATCACTGTTCACCCACGACTGCTTGGCCAAACATGACTCCAACATCATAATTAAGATTGCAGAAGACACAACAGTGGTAGGCCTGATCGCCGACAACAATGAGACAGCCTATAGAGAGGAGGTCAGAGAACTAGCAGTGTGGTGCCAGGACAACAACCCCTCCCTCAATGTGAGCAAGACAAAGGAGCTGATTGTTGACTACAGGAAAAGACGGGCTGAACAGGACCCCATTAACATTGATGGGGCTGTAGTGGAGCAGGTTGAGAGTTTCAAGTTCCTTGGTGTCCACATCACCAACAAACTACCATGGTCCAAACATACCAAGACCGTTGTGAAGAGGGCAAGACAAACCCTTTTCCCCTTCAGGAGACTGAACAAATTTGGCATCGGTCCCCAGATCCTCAAAAGGTTCCACAGCTGCACCATCGAGAGCATCCTGACCGGTTGCATCACCGCCTGGTATGGCAACTGCTCGGCATCTGACCGTAAGGCACTACATAGGGTAGTGCGAACGGCCCAGTACATCACTAGGGCCTGTCATGGCTGAATCAGAATTAGTTAGGTAACTTTGATAAATAAGATGTTTTATTTACATAATAATGCTTATGTGAGATATTTGTCATTAGGATGTGTTCTTTTGGATAATACTGTTGGCAGTTGCATTTTCCTTTCTCTTCTCCAAGGCTTAGTCACTAGGGGCCCAGAAATGGGAGAGGTCAGGCTTGTCTTCATATGTCAATGTATCTGTTAAACCATGTGATGCTATGAAGAATATCAGATGGGGAGGAGGACAGAATGGAGGCTTGTCTTCTTGTGGGAATGTGTCTGTAACTATTGTATGTCCCCTCTGAGGTTGCCCTTATCTTGATTTAGTATATGACCTAAGAGGCTCACTGTCTTTTCTGATCTTGTCCAAGAGGGGGTGTATTTGAGATGGGAGTATCTATAATTGACAATTGATATATGCCATTGGATGAGGTAATGGTTTGGTAATATGAAGTAGCAAGAACGAGAAGTTGAACCTTGTCTAAAGAGACCAAACTGAACAATAATTTATAGCTAATGCTGTCTGGCTATGGGATACTCCTCTCTCAAGTAAAAGGCCCTTTGTAATGTTCCTACGATCTGTTATTCGTCATTGTGAGTTGAGAGGGGTGGATTTTGCTATAAAAGATCTCAGTTGCCATTATGTTGACACTCTCAGACAATTCCTTTATAGACACTGAATTGATCTGAGAGTCACTTGGGCTCTCTCAATGTTTAGTAATACAGGAAAATGAAGCTCATATAATTAAAGATGGACTTTATAATATAACTCTGACTTGTGTGTGGTTTGCTCTCAATCAATGTTTAGTAATACAGGAAAATGCCACAATTACCAAGCTTCCTGCCATCCATAATAGGTGGTGACAGAAGAAAGCCCATAAAATTGTCAAAGACTCCTTTCAAAAAGCTTTTCGCAAAGCTTTCATCCAAGTTATAGACTGTTGTCTCTGCTACCGCATGGCATGCGGTACCCGGAGCACCATGTCTCGGACCAAAAGGATCCTCAACAGCTTCTGCCCCAAGACATAAGACTGCTGAACAATGAATAAAATTGCCACCGGACAATTTACATTGACCCCCTCCCTTTTGTAACCTGCTTCTCGTTATCTATGCTCACTTCATACCTAGATGACTCCCGCCATGACAACATTCACCAACAGCCAATAAATTGCACAATTCAATCAACAGAAATTTCATAATTCAATTTGCTTTAACGATAAAATCCTTGTTAATCAAGTTCATTTCATTTATATCCAAAAACACTCAGAGTCCTCCCTTTTGTACACTGCTGCTTCCACAATACATGTTTGACTTGTTTATTATCTTATCATTTTGCAGTCACTTCACCCTACCTACATGTGCAAATGATCTCATATAACCTGTTCCACCCTGTAGAAAAGCACACACTGACTCAGTACCGCAGCATGTATATAGCCTCATTATTGTTATCCTGTCTAGGACCGGGCTGACACATAGACAATTCAGCCAATGAAATTGCAGGGGAACAAATTCAATCAACAGAAATTTCATAATTCAATTTACTCAAACATACAAGTATTAGACACCATTATAACGATAAAATTTATACTTGTTAATCCAATCACAGTGTCCGATTTCAAAAAGCTTTGTTGTATTTGGCACATGAAAGCAGAACATATCATTATGTTAGGTCAGCAACTAGTCACTGAAAGCATACAGCAATTTTCCAACAATCAAAGTAGAGTGAGTCACAAAAAGCAGAAATAGAGATAAAATGAATCACTATCTATTGGCCCATTTGATTTGATTCTTCATCAAAGATGACACTCCCTGGACAACATGTTGACACAATAAATCAATGTTTGAAATGTTTTGTTGTGGGTGTGTGCGTTCTGTGTGTGTGTGTGTGTGTGTGTGTGTGTGTGTGTGTGTGTGTGTGTGTGTGTGTGTGTGTGTGTGTGTGTGTGTGTGCAGTTCATTTTGTTATTTATATCCAAAAACCTGCAAAATGTTTACATTTGGCTCCAGAAATCATCTATACATCTAGATGTAATTTTGCACAGAGCCACAGGAATATCTTAAGGAAACCACTGATTTACTAAAACAACAACGGTAGGTTATTTTACATTTTAACATGTTATGATCGTCTGACTGTTTAACTTCTCCTATTCTTGTTTTCATTCACACTTTCTGAGACAATGCACAATACTTTGACAGACATAACTGTATACCTACTTATATCTTAAGTTTTGTTATGCGTTTCAGTCAGCATCAACTGGCATTGGAATATATTAAATTACGTATAAATGAAGAATATTTCCAACATATTAAAACATAAAGTCATTATTCATGTAATCTCCCCTGTCTTATATCTCAGTGGACCCAGATATTGTTCCACAATGAGTGAGTCTTCAGGAAACCAAACTTACCTTGACAGATGGGATGTTTGCTTGGACTCGGAATAACTTGTGCCAGGTCTTTACCATGCTGCCGAGAACCTCTGCTTCCTCCTGGGGTTGCCAGCCCTGGTCTGCTTCCTCTGGCTCTCTGTGAGTGGAAGTCTCTCTGGAGGTGTGAAACCCACCCAAGTCTTCCCTATTAACTTGTTTGCAGTTGAACTGGTGTTCTGTTTCCAGGGTCTCCTTGAGGTGATCAGCTCTCTACTCAGTCAGAATATCATGTTGCAGCAGGCTATTTATATCCTGTATTACCTGGTCTGGACCTGCAGGCCCCTGCTTCAGAGCTGCATCTGTGTGGAGTGCGACCTGGCGGTGGTCCAACCTGCGGCTTTCCTCAAGTACAGACTCCGGAGGTACAGGGTGGTGTATTCAACTGTGGTCTGGGTGCTGTCGCTTGCTTTTGCATGTTCTCTCATCGCTTCAGTTGCTTATGAAGAAACCACAGCTTATGTGCTCATTAGTGTCTATTGCCTTGGTGTGGCAGTCATTTCTCTCTGCTGCTTCTTTATCCCGCATGTGCTGAAGCAGCCTGGTCCAGGAGAAGTAGAGGGGGGCAGAGGGGGAGAGAAGAAACAGGGTATGACAGATCCACACAAGATGAGAGCTTTTGGCATGGTCTCAACCAACCTGGTGATTATCTTGGCAAGCTTCTTCCCGGTTGTCTTTGGTTACAACACTGTGTCATCCAGTCTTGTCCACAACTGCAATGTCATCCCCATCTTGCTGATTGTTAACATCTTCAGTGTCATTGTTTCACCACAGCTGCATCTCTACACGGAGGGAAGGTTGCCATGCCGCAGAGGACCAGAGACACCAGTGCGGGAACTGAACGTACAGGTCTTTGTGACAAACTAAATCTAGGAGACGATAGAGCGTTGTATGAATAAATAAATACAAATCTGCCAGTATCGCAGCGCAGTCTAACTTCTTAGTGCCTGCAACTGGAGTTTAAACATACATAGACACATCATAGGCGTATGATATTCTTTTTAATAAATTGTTTGTACATCACGTTAACATTAGAGTTGTTGTTAACTAAAGCTGCATCATTTGTTTAGCATTGCAGTGAATGTTGATTTGTTTATTTAATTATACAGTTCTTTTTTGTACAGGGTGGCTAGATATGGGGTTAGGCCTATTCATTTAGCATCAGCATGAACTAATGGATTGTCTTCTTCATGGTATATTCTCCTTTGAACTTAGGGTCCTTGTGTGTTACTAATATTACATAATGTTATTTAATGTAATTGGACTGACTGTGGCTGAGACATGGTTAAACATCATTCTAGCTCAGATAGTGCACAATCCTAGAAAAGCCATTAGGGTCCATAAACACTGGAAAAAACGTGGATCCACCTGACGTTAAAGGGATACTTCAGGATTTTGACAATGAGACTTTATCTACTTATCTAGAGTCAGCGGAACTGGTGTGTACCATTTTTTATCTGCATCCAGTATGAAGGAATTTACAGTCTTTGTGCTGAGCTACTTAGCATTGTATTGTTGGATTCTTCATATTGAATGCAGGTGCATATAATGCTATCCACAAGTTCATCTGACTCTCAAGAAGCAGATAAAGAGACTCTCAAACTATCTCTTTAGCGTCGGCTATTTTAATGACAGATCCATGTCAATTCAAAAGTTAATACATTATTAAAATGTATGCTAGTCTAGATGAGTGTCATCTTGTTTTGATTACCCTTCAAAGCATACTGTGGATGCCACATCCTAACCCCTGGACAGAAGTATAGATGCGTATTCTTCCCCGATAAGAATAAACTTCTGAAGGTACAATGAAAACTAAATTATTCCATTGTCTTGAAACACCAGAGTAGCTTCAATCACTTTGTAATAATAACATTGTCTATCCATGAGTATTAACTTACTTCCTGTGATGATAAAACTTGTTTAATACTAAGTGTTACACCTTTCCTCAGATCCACTAAAAATGGGGATGGTGTTCTCGGGGTGATGAGAGGTGTTGGGTTTGCGCCACACATAGCAGTGTCCTTGATGGCCAAAAAGCTACATTTTCATCTCGTCTGACCAGAGTACCTTCTTCCATATGTTTGGGGAGTCTCCCACATCCCTTTTGGCGAACACCAAACGGATTTTCTTATTTTTTCTTTAAGCAATGTATTTTTCTAGCCACTCTGCCGTAATGCACAGCTCTGTGGAGTGCATGGCTTAAAGAGGTCCTATAGACAGATACTTCGATCTATGCTGTGGAGCTTTGCAGCTCCTTAAGGGTTGTCTTTGGTCTCTTTGTTGCCTCTCTGAATAATGCCCTCCTTGCATGGTCAGTGACTTTTGTTGGGCAGCCCTTTCTTGGCAGGGTTGTTGTGGCGCCATGTTCTTGCCATTTTTTTAATAATGGATTTAATGGTGCCCCGTGGAACGTTAAAAGTAATTTTTTTATAACCCAACCCTGACCTGTTTGGAGAGCTCCTTGGTTTTCATGGTGCCACTTGCTTGGTGGTGCCCCTTGCTTAGTGGTGTTGCAGACTCTGGAGCCTTTCAGAACAGGTGTATATCTGCTGAGATCATGTGACACTTAGATGGCACACAGATGGACTTTATTTTACTCATTAATTGACTTCTGAAGGTAATTGGTTGCACCAGATCTTATTTGGGGGCTTCATAGCAAAGGGGGTGAATACATATCAATGCACCACTTTTCCATTTTATTTTGTAGAATTTTTTTGAAATAAGTTATTTTTTTAAATTTCACTTCACCAATTTGAACTATTTTGTGTATTTCCATTACATGAAATCCAAATAAAAAACAATTTAAAGTACAGGTTGTAATGCAACAAAATAGGAAAAATGCCAAGGAGTGTGAATACTTTTACAAGGCACTGTATATGACACCACTGAAGGGGGATTCATATTTGATGACATCCTGACAGAGAAACAGGAACCAGAATTATTGAAACAATCAGACTTGCTTTATTCCTCACTTCTTTTAAAACATACGAAAATACATTTCAATATAGAACATCACTCAAAAGTAGAGAAGCAACTCCTACACAGGATACAATACAAGTTAAAGTATGATTTAGCAAAGTTAAAATAGTAGTACATATTTTGGGGGATTACGTTTTGGCAAAACAAGCAAGACAGTTACGAATAGGTTGGAATTGTGAAAATAAGGTGACAGTAAATCTCAAATTTGAGATTATATAAAAACAAATACAATGGTATTTTTACTACAAAACATCGACCTCTTCCAAAACACACACTGATGAGTTTCACGCCAAATGCCTTACTGTTCTCAAAATGTCAAACCTCTAAGTTTTAACATTAAAAAAATAATTACAAGGAATGGACCAGAATGATAAACTAAGAAATGCAAGACATCCATTCCCCTACAGTGGTAATCCTTCTCTTTAACCCCTGATGCAGGACAGTTTCCCAGGCCTGTGGAGGCAGAGGAGGGGCTGAGTAAAGATACCAACTTTGTATGTATATACTGAATTCTAATCATGGCTCATTCTATATAATTACTACAATTACATGTTGTGTCCATATACTGTCCACACTGTCTATACACACCTGACATTACTCGTTCTGATGTTTACATTTCCATTTAATATTGAATTGTTTTGGCTATAAGTCTATTGTCATTGTTAGATGTTACTGTTGGAGGTGGATACACAAGCAAACCACTGCACCTGCGATGACATCTGACAATCTGTGTAAGCAAATAATAAACTTTGATTTGATTTACAAAAGCAGTTACAGCAGCTAGAAGACAATGTTGGCTGTCATGCAAAAGGTGATCATGGAAAACTGATGTTTTTTTTTCTCCAGTGGCCCTGACTGTGTGTATGCATGTTGTATCTGACATTTATATTGTCGTTGATTAGCAGAACATTTGACAATAAACCATAAACCACTTATTAATCATGCCAAAACCTCAAAATAGCATGAACAATATGATTTGAAGGAATGGTACAGAACAATAACCTATGTTTATTAAGACAACCTTTCTAGAGTTGAGTTATCCTGCTTTTCCCAGCCCTGGGGAGGTAGAGGAAGGGAATAACTAAAGCAAACGTGATGTATCTCAATGCTACTGCTCCTTCAAAAAAAGAAAATTGCACAAATGATTACTATGCTGTCTCTCTATATGTTTCAACTGCAGTTGCAGGTACTAAGACGTTAGTGTGCGCCGCGATACAGGCAGAAGCATTTTAATTCAATGCGTATTCAACACAACGATCTATCATCTCCTAATAAGAGTTTGTCACAAAACCCTGTAGTGCCAGCAACTGTAAATCTAACATGTCTCTGGCCCTCTTCTGCATGGCAGCTTTCCCTCCCTGTAGAGGTGCATCAGGGGTGAGACCAGGACACTGAAGATGTTACCAATCAATAACATGGGGAAGACATTGTAGTAGTAGTCAAGACTGGACAACTCGATGGCCCAACCAACAACCACAGTGATGGTGCTCGCCAAGATGATCACCAGGTTGGTTAAGATGATCCCAAAAGCTCTCATCTTATGTGGGTCTGTCGTCCCCTGTTTCTGCTCTCCCCCTCTGCCCCCCTCTACCTCTCCTGGACCAGGCTGCTTCAGCACACGCAGGATGAAGAAGCAGCAGAAAGAAATGACGGCCACCCCAAGGCAATAGACACTAATGAGCACATTAACTGTGATTTGTACATGACCAATTAAATGGATAGAAGAACATGCGTAAGTGAGAGACAACACCCAGACCATGGTTGAACACACCACCCTGTACCTACAGAGTCTGTACTTGAGGAAAGCCACAGGTTGGACCACCGCCAGGCAGAGCTCCACACAGAAGCAGCTCTGGATCAGGGGCCTGCAGGTGCAGGAGAGGAAATATAAAAAATACACTGCCTGCAGCAACATGATGTTCTGGATGAGTATAGATAGCTGATCACCTCAATGACACCCTCAACACAGAACAGCAGCTCCACTACAAACAGGTTAATAGGGAAGATCTGGGTGGGTTTGACACCTCCAGAGAGACTTCCAGTCAGAGTGAGCCAGAGGCACCAGACCAGAGCTGGCGTCCCCAGGAGGAAGCACAGGGCCTGGGCAGCATGGTACAGGTTTAGAACAGCATAGCTCTGGTCAATGCAAACAACCCAGTTGTCAAGGTAAGTTTGATTTCCTGAAGAGTCGTTCATCCTTGTGGAATAATATCTGAGCACAATGAGAAATGAGAGAAGGGAAATTACACGATTCATGACTTTACATTTTATATTAATAATATATTTGTAAAAATATTATTGACAAAATACTGATGCAATATACTGATTCAAACATACATAAACATACTTTGTTATACATAGGTCTACTGTTATGTCAAGTACTGTTCATTGTCTCAGAATGTCCGAATGAAAACATAAAGAGGACTTTTAAAACAATTAGCCTGAGATAACATTCTCAGTGATGTTAAAATGTAAAATAACCTACCTGAGTTGTTTTGGTAACTCAGACCTTGATTCACAATATCTGTGGTTTTCTCTCCTGCAGAAGGCTGTGTCCAACCCGATGAAACCACACGTACATGAATGAGTGACTTTAGAAAAAGCTCTCTGTCCTGTGTTCTTCCTAACAAGTCACGTGCATTATTTACATACACACACACTGTGTGCCTTTGATGAATTGAGCTCCATCATATGTTGCGTTTACAGCAGGTGATTTTATTTGACTAGAAATCCTATCAAAACATTATCATGAATAAAACACAGATAAAAAAATGCACATGCTGCACACACACACACACACACACACACACACACACACACACACACACACACACACACACACACACACACACACACACACACACACACACACACACACACACACACACACACACACACACACACACAGAGAGATGCAATTCCATCCTGCTCAGAGATTTGCATTTTGGCCTGAGCAGAAATTGACACATCATCACTCATTTCACTCAGCACCTGCCTGTCCCAGCCACAGGTTAACCCAGCCACCTGCAAGGACATGTCTCTTTCACCTTACATAATCAAATCATATGGGCTTCAGACATACACAGTATTAATTTTATGGATTTTAGGTTCTCTCGAATTGCGTAGTGAATGCAGTATATGTTTGTACTTACAGATAGACTTCAGCACATGTGACATCTTCATAAGACAATTTACATTCACTTAATGTTTACAAATCAGAGTATCAAAATATCAAATATATATGGATGAAAAATATTTTTCTGTATTACTGATATTATCCCATACAAATGCATTGAATAACATATTCACTTTATGGAACAACAGTGTCTCTCCTATATCTCAGAGATACAGGAAACACGATTAAAAATATATACAGTACCAGTCAAAAGTTTGTACACACCTACTCATTCCAGGGTTTTTAATTAATTTTTTATTATTATCTACTTTGTCGAACAATAGTGAAGACATCAATACAATGAAATAACACATATGGAAACATGTAGTAACCAAAGAAGTGTTAAACAAATCAAAATAGATTTTATATTTGAGATTCTTCAAAGTCGCCACCCTTTGCCTTGATGACAGCATTTTGTCTGGTGGTAATAAGGCTACCTTGGCAAACATGTCAGTGTTGTCATACCTTAATGTGTCCCGTACACAACAGGTGATCCCTGATCCTGATGCAGAATACACAGTATCTCTCCCTCTCAAATATTGGCTGATACCATTCAATGATATACTAGAAAAATACAATAGAAGTAAAAGTTGTGCCTAAAAAGTGCTACACAGAAGCCCAGCCTGTCACAAAACGTTGTTGTAAGAATCGGACCACCATGCAGCGTGGTTTGGGTTTATCATCT
This sequence comes from Oncorhynchus masou masou, assembly GCF_036934945.1. Classification (NCBI taxonomy): domain Eukaryota; kingdom Metazoa; phylum Chordata; class Actinopteri; order Salmoniformes; family Salmonidae; genus Oncorhynchus; species Oncorhynchus masou. Next base: position 31,841 of record NW_027005268.1, read on the forward strand.
TTATTACGTGAACCGGCAAAAAAACAATAAAGAACCAAACGAACGTGAAGCTATGCAGTGCTCAAGGCAACTATACACAAACAATATCCCACAACCAACAGGTGGGAAAAAGCTGCCTAAGTATGATCCCGAATCAGAGACAACGATAGACAGCTGCCTCTGATTGGGAACCATACCAGGTCAACATAGAAATAAAGAAATTAGAATGCCCACCCTAGTCACACCCCGACCTACACATAAATAGAGAATAAAGGTCGGGGTGTGACATAGCCTAAAAACTCCAATGCAGATGTAGAAGCATGGTGGCTAGGTTAAACTCCCTAGAAATGCAGAAACCTTGGAATTAACCTAGAAAGGAACCAGGCTATAAGGGTTGGCCAGTCCTCTTCCGCCTGTAACGGGTTGAGATTATAACAGTACATGGCCAAGATGTTCAAACGTTTATAGATGACCAGCAGAGTCCAAAATAATAATAGGTCAGATCAACCTACCCAAATATGTTCTCCTCATCAAATGACCTAGGCTGATATCTGGTAAAAGTATCTCCTGTCCTCTCCATTTCTAGAAATTGGCAGAGTTAATAATCAGTGACACATGGAATGAAAGGGGTGATGCAAATACTGGACATATCTGATGTCAGTATCAAGCCTGTCTGTTAGTCAGGACTCCATCACATCATCTTGCAAGTCTCCAAGTGCTGGCTACATAGTTGCATGTGTGAACACAGTCACTGTTCTATTACCAATGGCAGTTAGGATAGTTGAAATCTGACAAACAAATATATACTATGTTGAACAGGTCCTGTGTGGCTCAGTCGGTAGAGCATGGCGCTTGCAACGCCAAGCGTCTATTGCTGGTCTCCCATATGTAAAAGTAGTGGCCCCAGCCGACTTGTAAGTCGCTTTGGACAAAAGCGTCTGCTAAATGGGATATATTATTATTATTATTAAACTACACCTACCTATTGCTGGTCTCCTCTTTGACGACCATTGGTGAACAGGCATGACATGAAGCTAGAGGTAAAGTCTTTGCCAGTAACACATTGATAGGCTTGGCAGCTTATATCAGCTCCTGGCACCTTCTCTAAGATACTGATGGGTCTCACACAAACACACACTGAGCACTGATTACATTATAAATGGATAAGATTAGCATGATGGAACCAACCTGAAGGCTGCAGTCATCTTTCTATTTCACTTCAGATATAATGATATGAAAAGGAACAATCAGGCTTGTTCCACCAGGCTTTGTTTTGAAGGTGAATTGGAAAACATACTAAACTGTTTTGACCTTTGACCAGGTCAACCGTCACTGACCTGATTCAAGTGTCCTCCCTGTTCCCATTTATACAGTAGGAGTTCTCACAACGAGGGTATGGCTGTGTGGTAGGGAGGGTCCCCTTGGTCTTCTCTATGTCACATGTTCGGCTGCAGACTGCAGATCTCTTCAAGTGCAACTCAGACGGAGCTGACGGAGATGGCAGCATCGCGACTAGCTCTTAGAAAGCTTTGCAGTATTTAGTATTTTTATGTACTATTTTTTTATTATTACCTCAGGAAATGATTTGTGTCATTACATACAGCCTGGAAGAACTATTGGATATTACAGTGGCGGTAACTCACCAGAACTATCAGCACTACGACCAGGAATACCACTTCCCTGGAGCAGATCCTTGGTTCACTCTCCCCAGAGCAATTGAACACATTGTAGAGGCCAAACCAAAACATCGCTGTTGGAGGAGAGGCGGCCTACTAGTTCAACTTAGGAGGTGCGCACACCACCCAACGCTTCCGATTATATTACTCGCTGATGTTCAGTCTTTGGATAACAAAGTTGATGAGCTTCAAGCAAGGATTTCTTTCCAGAGACATCGGGCCTGTAGCGTACTTTGTTTCACGGAAATATGGCTGTCTCGGGATACTCTGTCGGAGTCAGTAAAGCCAGTAGGATTGCTAGTACATTGCGCAGACAGGAATAAATATTGCAGAAGGGTGTGGGTGTGTGTTTCATGATTAACGACTCATGGTGTAATTCTTGGAACATTCATGAACTCAAGTAATTTTGTTCACCCGACCTAGAATACCTCACAATTAAATGTCGATCAAATTATCTCCCAAGTTTACATTCCATCTCAAGCCGAAACCTCGACACCCCTCAAAGAACTTCACTGGACTTTATACTCAAACTGAAAACCACACGCAATATCCTGAGGCTGCATTTATTGTAGCTGGGGATTTTAACAAAGCATATCTGAGGACCAGGCTGCCGGAATTCTATCAACATTTTTACTGTCCTATTCATGCTACTAAGACTCTCAACCATTGCAATTCGAAATCTGACCACAACTCCATCTTAGTCCTCCAGTCCTGTAGGCAGAAACTCAAACAGGAATGCCCGTGCTTCGTACTATTCAACGAATACCTATGTAGAATGCTGTTTATTGACTATAGCTCAGCATTCAACACTATAGTACCCTCCAAGCTCATCATTAAGTTCGAGGCCCTGGGTCTGAACCTCGCCCTGTGCAACTGGGTCCTGGACTTCCTTGACGAGCCACCCCCAGGTGGTGAAGGTAGGAAACGTCACCTCCACTCCGGTGATCCTCAACACTGGGGCCGCACTAGGGTGCGTGCTCAGCCCCTTCCTGTACTCCCTGTTCACCCATGACTAATGGCCAGTAGTAGGCTTGATTACCAATGATGTCGAGACACCCTCAAGGAGGAGGTGAGGGCTCTGGGAGTGTGGTGCCTGGAAAACAACTTTTCACTCAACGTCAGCAAAGGAGATGATCATGGACTTCAGGAAACAGCAGAGGGTGCACCCCATATCTACATTGACGGGACAGTAGTGGAGAAGGTGGAAAGCTTCAAGTTCATTGGCGTACACATCACTGACAAATTGAAATGGACCACCCACACAGACAGTGTGGTAAAGTGCCACTTCAACCTCACGAGGCTAAAGAAATTAAGCTTGTCTCCTAAAACCCTCACTAACTTGTACAGATGTGCAATTGAAAGCATTCTGTCAGGCTGTATCACTGCCTGGTACGGCAACTGCTCTGCCGGCAACCGCAAGGCTCTCTAGAGGGTGGTGCGGTCTGCACAACGCATTACCCGCCCGCCAGGACACCTACAGCACCCAATGTCACGGGAAGGCCAAAAAGATAATCAAGGACATCAACCACCCAAGTCACCAGATCCTATCTCAAGGCCATCAGACTGTTAAACAGCCATTACTAGCATATTAGAGGCTGCTGCTTATAGGCATAGACTAGGAATCACTGGCCACTTTAAGGAAAGGAACACCAGTCACTTTAATAATGTTTACATATCTGGCATTACTCATCTCATATGTATATACTGTATTCTACACTATTCTACGGTATCTTAGTCATTTAATGTAGGGTAGTGTTATATAAATAATCTAATATAAAGTGTAACTAGCAGGCCAAAGCTCTGGTTAAACCGGATGCCCTCAGATAACTCTGGGCCCAGTGTCCTCAGTCAAGTCTAGAGCCTGTGTGCAATAACATGATTATCCGAAGGACACACAGCTGCCATCACGCAAATATACTCCCCTGTAAACTACAAAGAGCAGCCTGCAACAATAACGAGCTTAGAAGTGCCAAGCTATCTCACTGACATTGAACCCTGCATGCACTCCTGCAAAGACAGGAAACACCTGAGCCTAAAGCAGACATTACCAATATCCACGCTTCCTGGACACACATACATCTCATGAAGCACTGTACACTCACACTCTACCCCCCCCTACTACTGGTCGGGTGCCAAGAGCAAAGGACTTTGCTGTGCACCAATGGGGCCCGCTCTGGCTAGAGCAAGGCCCACCTCCAACTCTTCAGGACCAGTCAGAAGACCAACACGACGAGACTCCACCTACATTATTCTGTGTATACATTCTGCTGTAAACTCTGGCTGAGCAGCCTAATTATTCTGACTCTTCACAGAGTCGCATTGGTTAGGTCCGTGCACGATAAACTGCAGGACAAGATATCTTTGACCAATAAACGGCCTTTTTAATACGCCTGATTCCACTCTGTCCAGCGTTGTTGTTTTGCATTCCCTCTCCAGTATGAAACACCAGCAGTAGCCTAGTGGTTAGAGCGGGAAAAGGGCCTTGGTCAGGGAAAACAACTCGAAGACCATGAAAAACAATATTCTGTGGTCTAATGAAACCAAGATTGAAATATTTGGCCTGAATGCCAAGCATCACATCTGGACAACTACTGTGATTATTATTATTTGACCATGCTGGTCATTTATGAACATTTGAACATCTTGGCCATGTTCTGTTATAATCTCCACCCGGCACAGTCAGAAGAGGACTGGCCACCCCTCATAGCCTGGTTCATTTCTAGGTTTCTTCCTAGGTTTTGGCCTTTTTAGGGAGTTTTTCCTAGCCACCGTGCTTCTACACCTGCATTGCTTGCTGTTTGGGGTTTTAGACTGGGTTTCTGTACAGCACTTTGAGATATCAGCTGATGTACGAAGGGCTATATAAATACATTTGATTTGATTTGATTTGGAGGAAATCCATCCCTACTGTCAAGCATGGTGGTGGCAGCATCATGCTGAGAGGATGTTTTTCAACAGCAGGGACTGGGAGACTAGTCAGGATTGAGGGCAAGATGAACAAAGCAAAGTACAGGGAGATCCTTGATAAAAAACCTTCTCCAAAGCAGTCAGCACCTCAGACTGGGGTGAAGACTCACCTTGCAACATGACAACCACCATAAGCACAGGTGCAAGACAACGTAGGAGTGGCTTTGGGACAAGTCTCTGAATGTCCTTGAACGGCCCAGCCAGAGCCCAGACTTGAACCCGATCGAACATCTCTGGAGAGACCTGAAAATAGCTGTGCAGCGATGCTCCCCATCCAACCTGACAGAGCTTGAGAGGATCACCAGAGAAGAATGGGAGAAACTCCCCAAATACAGGTGTGCCAAGCTTGTAACATCATACCCAATCGCTGCCAAAGGTGCTTCAACAAATTACTGAGTAAAGGGTCTGAATACAAATGTAAATGTGATGATATTTTATACATTTTCAAACGTTTCTAAAAACCTGTTATTCATTTGTCAATATGGGGTATTGTGTGTAGATTGATATTAGGGAAAAACATTTTCATACATTTTACATTAAGGCTGTAAAGTAACAACAAAGTAAAGGGGTCTGAATACTTACAAATGCAATGGATCAAATACAGTAACAGACCATTTGTTACATGACCTTCAGCATAGTCAAGCAAGTTAATGTTTCTGACTTTTTCGAGAACACTAAACTATGGATTTATAACCACAGAGAGACCGCAAGTCGCAAAGAAAACAGGAGCTGCCTCCACTATTCCAGCACCGTTTTCGACATTTCAGCATCCTCAAATGCCCTCTGCTTAGTCTAATACAGTGACAACTAAAATACACAGTGACACAGTATTAAAGCTCTGTGATAGACTGGTTGATGGTGAAGTTCTCCTTGTTCACTTGGACTGAAGGGCAGCCCGCCGCCAGCCACAGGTACCAGGTGTTAGTGACCAGGCCCAGGAGGCAGTTGAACACCTCTGTTTCCAGTAGGCTGGCAGACAGGTGGGCAAACCAGAAGCACAAATCATAATAATTGCTGTGGTTACTATTTTATACTAATGTATTGACATTGGAAATGACATGCATCTGCCATTAAAATATCCAATGTCAAAGGGAAAGTGTTTCTTCTTGCCGTGAGTCAGATTAACTTGTGATTATCATTTGTATCTGTCTGCGTCCAATATGAAGGAAGTTAGAAGCAGTTTCGAGGGCCAATATTATCTAGCTTAACACAAATACTGGATTGCTTCGGGTACAGCAATCTATCTACCTCTAACTTCCTCCATAATTGACGCAGATACATAACAATGGTATCCAAAATGTTATCTGACTCTCAGGAAATAGATTAAAGGCCTCAATGCCAGACTCCTGAACTATCCTTTTTAACATATTTTTTTCACTCCAGTTTAGAGAGACTAATGACTTTCTAGGAGTGTGCAGTATCTTGGATCGAATGATGTGTAACGATTACACCGTTAGTAAAGTCTAAAGCACACTCAGTCCACATAAACTTGAATAATACGACCTAATCTCAGTGACAGACAAGGACCTAAATTGAAATGACATCATATGAAGAAAAATCCATAGGCCAACTTAATGCTAATACTAAATGTTAACTCTACAGGACGGCAGGTAACAGTTGGAGCGTTTCTGGACATTTAAATGTCCAGGAATTGGAATTGATGATATATTCCCATTTGATTCTTAAAGAATATAACTTATAATTGCCTCATGACCTTAGATCAACTACCGTACCCTATCAGACCTCAATATAAGAGCTTTAACTCCCTTGTTTGTAAACAGCATACATGTTATTAAGCCTGAACATTTGCGAGTTTCTCCCCATCCCTTAGCCGTATACCAAAACAGTGGATGCGAATCCGCAATGTTATTGTTTGAATTGTGTATTGCCGTTTTAACAACAACTCTAATGTTAGAGTAATGTATTTCACAAAAAACTTTTGGAACATGCCACCAAATTAAAACAATTGATCAAGTAAAAAATGACACACATTCTTCACCTTTCGGGTTTCCAAAAATGTTTAAACTGTAGTTACAGGCAATGAAGTTTTCCAGATCTGCGTTATTGACAGAATATGTTGTGTTTCAATGTCTGCATAACACAATGCTCTATCGTCTCCTAGAGAAAGTTTGTAAAAAAAAAAGTTATTTTAGTGCCCGTAACTAAGTCTAAAGTGCCTCTGGCCTCCTTCGGCATGGACGTCGTCCCTCTCTGTGGAGGTGCATCAGGGGTGAGACCATAACAGTAATGATATTAAAAAACAGCAACATGTGGAAGACATTGCTACTATTGTCAACACTGGATGACAGGGTGGCGTAACCAACGACAACTGGGATGGAGCTCACCAAGTTGATCACCAGGTTGGTTAATAAGACAATCCCAAAAGCTCTCATCTCATGTGGGTCTGTCGTCCCCTGTTTCTTCTCTCCCCCTCTGCCCCCCTCTACCTCTCCTGGACCAGGCTGCTTCAGCACCCGCAGGATGAAGAAACAGCAGAGAGAAATGACGGCCACCCCAAGGCACTAATGATCTGAGATGTCTTCATAACCCAATAAAGGGATAAAACATGAATAAGTGAGCGACAACAGCCAGACACAGTTTAACAAACCACCCTGTAGCTCCTCAGCCTGTACTTGAGGAAAGTCACAGGTTGGGCCACTGCCAGGCAGCGCTCCACACAGATGCAGCTCTGGATCAGGGGCCTGCACGTCCAGGATAGGTAATATAGGAAATATACAGCCTGACGTAACATTGTAGCCTTCTGGATGAATAGGTAGCTGATCACCTCGAGAAAACACAGAACACCAGCTCCACTGCAAACAGGAAAAATAGCCTTTTCAAAATAATGGCACTTCCTGGATGGATTTTCTACCTGTATTGCTTGATGTTTTAAAATAAGTGTGGGAATAAACCAAATCTGATTGATTCAACAGTTCAGGTCCGTCCATGTCTGTCTGTCACTTAAGATTACAGCATGTCATCAAATATGTATCCCCCTTCAGTGATGAATGCACCTGTCTTGGTGAATTGTATTACTATTATGAAACAAACCCTGACAGGGACAACTGGAGAAAAAAAATCCTTACTTTCTATGAACATTGGGACCTGCATGATGTTTTCATTGGCTATTTGCATAATAGCCAACATTGCCTTTCAGCTGTTGTAAGTGCCTCTGTTTAGGAGACAGACTACATAATATTAATTTATTACTGAATTACAACATAGTACCATAGTATTAGTACTAAGTACACATTTCACACATTTCACACATTGTCTATATGGTAATATAACTCACGTTATAGCATATGTGACTATTTTAGATCATGATAAATACATAAATAAAAAAACGTTAACCTTGTTTAAAAAATGTGTGTTTAAACATAGATTGTATTTTTTTTTCATATGAATATATCACATGGTTTACCTGTAAGTACAAGCCTATACTGTAGGCACGATGCAATTAAAGAGAGATCCAGAAACCGAACAACAGACGAATAGTGTGTATTTTTGAAGTCCATATGATATGATTATGTAATGTGAAAGAGTCAGCCCTTGCAGCAGGCTGGGCTAACCTGTGGCTGGGACAAGTCCTGAGAGATATGATTGATGATGGTTCCATTTCTGTTTGTGCCAAAAATGCAAATCCCTGCGGAAGTTGAAATTGCACTTCTTTGTGTGTGTGTGTGTGTGTGTGTGTGTGTGTGTGTGTGTGTGTGTGTGTGTGTGTGTGTGTGTGTGTGTGTGTGTGTGTGTGTGTGTGTGTGTGTGTGTGATTCATTGCATGAGCATGCATGCCGCATATACATTTTTAAATCTGTGCTTAGTTCAGTATTTACATGTTTTGAAAGGATTTTTAGTCAAATAAAATGACCTGCTGTAAACAAATCATACAATAATGCTCAATTCATCAATGCCCACATGGGTGTGTATGTAAATAACACAACACGTGACTTGTTAGGAAGAACACAGGACAGAGAGCGTTGGCTAAAGCCACTCATACATGTAGGTGTTGTACCATCGGGTTGATCTCAGCCTTCTGCTGGAGAGAGAAGTACGAACATCGCACAGCAAGATCCGAGTTACCGAAACAACCAGGGTAGGTTATTTTACATTTGAACATCATTGTGTATGTGATCTTTGGCTAACTGTTTTACATTTCATGTGTTCATTCAGAGTTTCTGAGAAAATGTACAATGTTTCGACTGAAATAACAGTAGACCTACGTATATCTAATTATTTTTATGTGTGTCTGCATCAGTGTATTTCATCAATATTTTGCATTCAATATATTAAAGCATAATCCCAGGAATTGTGAAATCTCCCCTCTCTCATATCTCAGTGGGGTCATTTATAGTGTTCTACAAGGATGAAGGACTCTTCAGGAAACCACACTTACCTTGACACCTGGGATGTTTGCATTGACCAGGGCTACGTTGTGCCAGTACTTTTCCATGCTGCCCAGGCCCTGTGCTTCCTCCTGGGAACCCCAGCTCTGTTATGGTGCCTCTGGCTCTCTCTGAGTGGAAGTCTCTGTGGAGGTTTTAAATCCACACAGATCTTCCCTATAAACCTTTTTGCAGTGGAGCTGGTGTTTTGTGTCCAGGGTCTACTAGAGGTGATCTGCTATCTTCTCAGCAAGAATCTCATGTTACGGAAGGTTCTTCGCATCCCGTATTACCTCGCCTGGACCTGCAGGCCCCTGCTCCAGAGCTGCATCTGTGTGGAGCGCTGCCTGGCGGTGGCCCAACCTGTGGCTTTCCTCAAGTACAGACTCCGGAGGTACAGGGTGGCGTGTTCAACCGTGGTCTGGCTGTTGTCGCTCGCTTTTGCATGTCCTCAATTCGATGATGAAGAATCAGCAGCTTATGTGGTCATCATAGTCTATTGCCTTGGGGTGGCCATCATTTCTCTCTGCTGCTTCTTCATCCTGCGTGTGCTGAAGCAGCCTGGTCCAGGAGAGGTAGAGGGGGGCAGAGGGGGAGAGAAGAAACAGAGGACAACAGACCCACATAAGATGAGAGCTTTTGGGATCGTCTTAACCAACCTGGTGATCATCTTGACGAGCTCCATCCCGGTGGTTGTTGTTTACGCCACGCATTCATCCCATGTGTTGGAAATCTGCAATTTCATCCCCATCTTGCTGATTGTTAACATTTTCAGTGTCCTGGTCTCACCCCTGCTGCACCTCTGCAGAGAGGGAAGGCTGCCATGCAGAAGAGGGCCAGAGACACGTTAGACTTACAGTCGGGGGCACTAATGTTCAGGTTTTTGTTACAAACTAATGCTAGTTGACGATAATGTGTCGTTTTAAATATACATTTAATTAAAATTGTTTTGTCAATTTCGCGGTGTAGTCTAACTTCTTAGTGCCTGCAACTGTAGTTTAAACATATGTAGACACGGTATAGGCGTATAATTATTGGTGTCATTTTTTATTTGAATAATTATTAAGACTTTTTTGGGGGTGGCTTGTGGCAATAGCATTTTGTGAGACAGTGCATATTGTTGTTAACTGCATCACTTGTTAAAGCTGCATCACTTGTTTTTCTTGTTTTCATATTGAATGATGGTTCCTTTAACTCATTTTACAATTCATATTTGGACGGGGTGGCTAGATAGGGGATTAGGCATATTAATTTAGCTTCATCATTAAGTCATAGATTGTATTCTTCACATAGTCGTTCTTCTTTGAACTTGTCTGTTACTAGATTACATAATGATATTCAAATGTATGGGGACTGACTGTGCATGAGACTTGGCTAAATTTGTCATCGTAATTCAACATTCTAACCCAGACACTGTACACACAGTAAAAACATAGACCCCCATGTTAAATAGATACTGTGATTTTTTTTTACTTATCGAGAATTAGATGAACTCATGAATTCCATTTTCATGTATCTGCATCCAGTATGAAGGAAGTTAGATGTAGCTAGCTTGCTTGCTGTACCTGAATACATCCAGTATTTGTGCTAAGCTATTTAGCATTGGATTGCAAAACTACCTTTTTCCTTCATAGTGGGCACAGATACATGAACATGGTATTCATAACTTCAGCTGACTCTCGGGAAGTAGAAAAAGGGTCTCCCGACCTATCTGTTTAACATTGGCTATTTTAATGGCAGATGCACGTCAATTCAAATGTCAATACATTAGCCAACTATAGGATCCATGTATATCTTTCAGATCATTCAGGTGTATTCTGACTCCAATTACTTTCTCGTTCAACGTGTTGGTTAGTTACCCTCCTGGCTGGGAAACTAACCTGCCATCTGGGGTTAAAGAGTTTGACATGTTTAATACATGGTTTATGGTTCAACTAAACAGTGTGAGTGTGTGGGGGCGGGAGGAGTAAAAGGGTCATTTGTTGTATGTGAAATTGTGATTTTACTTGTCATTGTATAGCTGTTAATGTAAGTGAAATTACTGATATTTTTTTAATGATTTTGCTATCACCTCATTCTCAAAATTCCAACCTATTACTAACGGTTTGGTTTGGTTTTAAAAAATGTAACCACAGAAAAATATATACTACAATATTAACTTGGCAAATTCATCTTGTAACTAGTATTAAATGCTGTATAGCCAGCCTGGTTTCGACTAGAGATACCATAGTAAAAGTAAATAAGGGGCACTCAAATTAGTATGATATATTAAGCTTGGTTTAGTTACGTAAGACAGAAGGATACTTAAGGCAAAAACAAACAGAGGGTGGTCGGCTAGCTGTATAATGCAAATGTTTAACATCCCAAAGGTTGCTAATTCAAATCTCATCACAGACAATTTTATTTTATTAGGAATTTTGGAAATTCTTAATACTTTTTTGCTACTTTGCATCTAGTTAGATTGATAGCTATCCCATCCCCTAACCTTTAATCCTTAACCCTACTCCAAACCTTAAACCTAACCTTAACCCCAAACCTAACCTTAACCTTAACATGACCCGAAGGTTGCGTGATCAAATCTCATCACAGGCAACTTTAGCATTTTAGCTAATATATTTTGCAACTACTTGGTATTTTAGCTAACCATTCCTAACCTTAACCCGCATCTTAACCCTAACCGCTCACCCTTTAGCTATGTTAGCTACTAGCTATTGTAAGCCACCTAGCTAACTACAATTCTTAACATATCATCAAATATTTTTTGAATTCCAATTTGTAACATATCATACGAATTGTAATTCATAACACACAAAATGGATGATGGACATCAACAAATTAATTCATACCATGCAAAACATATCATACTAAAGTGAGGGAGATACAGTCCAGGTTGGAATAGCAATTGCTTCTCTGCTTTTCAGTGATGTTCTATGTTGAAATGTATTGCTGTATGCTTTATAGGATGTGTGGAATAAAGAAAAACTGATTGATTCAACAGTTCAGCTCCCTGTATGTCTGTCACTGATGACTACAGCATGTCATCAAATATGTATTCCACTTCAGTGATGAAAGCACATGTCTTGGCTAATTGTATCAACATTAGGAAACATGCAAACTCAGATATGTCATACTGGAAAAACAATTAGCTTCGAAGAACATCTGGAGCTGCCTGTTTTCATTGGCTATTTGCATGTAAGCCAACATTTGAGTGTTTGACATGCTACGTGATCTCCTCATATTCAACAGTCAGTGTTGACTTGTGTCCTGATGAGAAAACACATTTCTCCAGCTATACCAGGGAAAAGAGGGCATTATCTTATCAGCATATTGTTATGGATGTAAACAAATGAATGTCAGTTGAAAACATTTACTTTGCTGTTAATCTGGCTGCAGAGGTTGTGACTGTGTTAGCTGTAACTACCTGGCTAGCTAGTAAGCAAGGGATAAGAACATTGTCAGTGAGCATTGCAACAGAACACAAAGAACGAACGACTAGGTTGCGTCCATAAATAGCGTAACTAATCGAACGAACGACTCTAGCAACCAAAAGATGAGAAAGTATGAATTTTCTTATATACAGTATATTGGTTCTATAATGAACAAAATATAAAGGCAACATGTAAAGTCCCTTGTTTTTTGAGCTAATATAAAATATCCCAGACATTTTCCATACACACAGGAAGCTTATTTCTCTCAAATTTTGTGAACACATTTTTTTTTACATCCCTGTTAGTAAGCATTTCTCCTTTGCAAAGATAATCAAATCAAATTTGATTTGTCACGTACGCCAAACAAGACAGGTGTAGACATTACCGTGAAATAATTGCAAGCCCTTAACCAAAAATGCAGTTCATGAAATAGAGTTAAGAAAAAAAAGGCTCCGTAAAAAGGCTCCTTAACAGCTTCTACCACCTAGCCATAAGACTGCTGAACAATTAATCAAATGGCCACCCAGACTATTTAAAATGCTGTAATTATTTATATATATAATTACAGCATTTTAAATAGTCTGGGTGGCCATTTGATTAATTGTTCAGCAGTCTTATGGCTAGGTGGTAGAAGCTGTTAAGGAGCCTTTTGGACCTAGACTTGACTAACAGTCTATCCCTTTGGCTACTGGAGTCTTTGACAATATTTTGGGCCTTCCCCTGATACCCCCTAGTATATAAATCCTGGATGGCAGGAATCTTGGCCCCAGTGATGCACTACCCTCTGTAGCGCCTTTATGGTCAGATGCCGAGCGGTTGCAATACCAGGCGGTGATGCAACAGGTCAGGATGCTCTCAATGGTGCAGCTGTGGAACTTTTTGAGGATCTGGGAACACATGCCAAATATTTTCAGTCTCCTGAGGGGGAAAGGGTGTTGTTGTGCCCTCTTGACGACTGTCTTGGTATGTTTCGACCATGATAGTTTGTTGGTGATGTGGACACCAAGGAACTTGAAACTCTCAACCTGCTCCACGACAACACCAACAATGTGAATGGGGGCGTATTCGGCCCTCCATTTCCTGTAGTTCACAATCAGCTCTTTTATCTTGCTCACGTTGAGGGAGAGGTTGTTGTGCTTGCACCACACTGCCAGGTCTCTGACCTCCTCCCTATAGGTCTCATCACTGTTGATGATCAGGCCTGCCACTGTTGTGTCGTCAGCAAACTTAATGACGGTGTTGGAGTCGTGCCTGGCCATGCAGTCATGAGTGAACAGAGAGTACAGGAGGGGACTGAGCACACACCCCTGAGGGGCCTCCGTGTTGAAGATCAGCATGGCAGATATGTTGTTACCTACCCTTACCACCTGGGGGCAGCCTGTCAGGAAGTTCAGGATCCAGTTGCAGAGGGATGTATTTTGTCCCAAAGTTCTTAGCTTAGTGGTGAGCTTTGAGGGCACAATGGTGTTGAACGCTGAGCTGTCGTCAATGGATAGCATTCTAACACGTGTTCCTTTTGGCCAGGAATGAAAGGACAGTGTCGAGTGCAATAGAGATTGAATCATCTGTGGATCTGTTGGGACATATACAAATTGGGGTAGGTCTATGGTTTCTGGGATGATGGTGTTGATTTGAGCCATGACCAGCCTTTCAAACACATCATAGCTACAGTGAGTGCTTTGGGTCAGTAGCATTTTAGGCAGGCTACCTTAGTGTTCTTGGGCACATGGACTATGGTGGTCTGTTTGAAACATGTTGGTATTAAAGACTCAGTCAGGGACAGGTTGAAAATGTCAATAAAGACACTTGCCAGCACATGCTCAAAGTAAACATCCTGGTAATCCGTCTGGCCCTGTGGCCTTGTGAATGTTGACCTGTTTAAAGGTCTTACTCAAATAAGGCTACGGAGAGCATGATCACACAGATGTCTGAAACAGCTGATGCGCTCATGCATGCGTCAGTGTTTCTTGCCTCGAAGCGAGCATATAAGTAATTTAGCTTGTCTGGTAGGCTCGTGTCACTGGGCAGCTTGCGGCTGAGCATCCCTTGCAGTCTGTAATAGTTTGCAAACCCTGCCACATCGGAAAAGCGTCGGAGCTGGTGTAGTACAATTCAATCCTAGTCCTGTATTGATGCTTTGCCTGTTTGATGGTTCATCGCAGGGCATAGATTTCTTATAAGCTTCCGGAGTAGTGGCCAGCTTCTTGAAAGTGGCAGCTCTACCATTTAGCTCAGAAATTAGACAAAAAAAACGGAAAACTTGAGCGTGCACAACTATTCACTCCCCCAAAATCAATACTGTATAGAGCCACCGTTTGCAGCAAGTACAGCTGCAAGTCTCTTAGGATATGTCTCTATAAGCTTGGCACATCTAGCCACTGGGATTTTTGCCCATTCTTCAAGGCAAAACTGCTTGAACTCCTTCAAGTTGGATGGGTTCCTCTGGTGTACAGCAATCTTAAAACTTGTTGAGGATAGGGGCAGTATTTTCACTTTGGATGAATTGCGTGCCCATAGTGAACTGCATCCTACTCTGTCCTAGATTGCTAATATATGCATATTATTATTACTATTGGATAGAAAACACTAAAGTTTTTAAAACTGTTTGAATTATGTCTATGAGTAAAACAGAACTCATAGGGCAGGCAATCTTCCAAACAGGAAGTGAAATTCTGAATGCGGGTCTAATTTTAATTCATCGCCTCTTATCTTCCCCCCAAAATATGCACTTCCTACACCTTCCACTAGATGTCCTCATTCAGTAGAACATGGAATGGAGCCTCTGGTGTGAACTTTGACAGAATGGGAGGGGAATGAGTCACTGTCCTGGCAGAATGCAATTTTCCTGTTGCGCATTTGTCTGTTGATATCACAATCGTTCCATTTGGCTGCAGATGAAAACGTATGCTCGTATGTTGGAACGTATGTTGGAACGTTATTGGATATATATGAAAATAACATCCTGAAGATTGATTCTCTACTTAGTTTGACCAGTTTATTCGACCTGGAATATAACTTTTTGAAGTTTTCGTCCGAGCTCGCCTGGACCAGTGTCAGCTTTTGGGCACGTGAGTTGAAAGTGGTAGCAAATGCAGCTAATTGGACAATAGTAATGGACATTATGGAACAAAACAACGATGTATTGTGGAACTAGGACTCCTTGCACTGCATTCTGATGAAAGATCATCAAAGGTGATGGGCGGCAGCATAGCCTAGTGGTGGGAGGCAGCGTAGCCTAGTGGTTAGAGCGTTGGACTAGTAACCGGAAGGTTGCAAATTCAAATCCCCGAGCTGACAAGGTAGAAATCTGTCGTTCTGCCCCTGAACAGGCAGTTAACCCACTGTTCCTAGGCCGTCATTGAAAATAAGAATTTGTTCTTAACTTCTTGGAACTCTAGGGGTGCAATTTCATTTTTGGATGAAAAACGTTCCCGTTTTAAACAAGATATTTTGTCACAAAAAGATGCTCGACTATGCATATAATTGCTACTGTTCGAAAGAAAACACTCTGACGTGTCCAGAAATACAAAGATCTTCTCTGTGCGTGCCCTTTAACGTGAGCTTCAGGCAAAACCAAGATGAGATGGCATCCAGGAAATGACAAGGATTTTTGAGGCTCTGTTTGTCATGATCTCCTTATATGGCTGTGAACGCAAGAGGAATGAATCAACCCTCTCTGTCGTTTCCCCAAGGTGTCTGCAGCATTGTGACGTATTTGTAGGCAGATCATTGGAAGATTGACCATAAGAGACCACATTTACCACGTGTCCGCCCGGTGTCCTGCGCCGAAATTGGTGCGCAAAAGTCACCTGCCAGTTTTTTTCCAAGGGATACAGAGAGGAAAGCAGGCTTCCACGAACTGCATGTCAATGAAGAGATATGTGAAAAAACACCTTGAGGACTGATTCCAAACAACGTTTGCCATGTAGAAAACGGAACGATTTCTCCTACACACAGACGCTTTCAGGAAACACTGCGCATTTGGCATGTGACTGAGAGTCTCCTCATTGAAAACATCAGAAGCTCTTCAAAGGTAAATGATTTTATTTATTTGGTTATCTGGCTTTTGTGAAAATGTTGCGTGCTACATGCTACACAAAATGCTATGCTAGCTTTGCATACTCTTACACAAATTAGTCCATTTCTATGGTTCAAAAGCATATTTTGAAAATCTGAGATGACAGTGTTGTTAAGAAAAGGCTAAGCTTGAGAGCAAACACATTATTTTAATTTTATTTGCGATTTTCAGAAATCGTTAACGTTGCGTTATGCTAATGAGCCTGAGGCTTTAGTCACGATCCCGGATCCGGGATGGGGAGTTTCAAGAGGTTAACTGACTTGCCTAGTTAAATAAAGGTGAAAAAAGTAAGGGAATATTTATGATGTAATTTCGTATTTCTGTTGACTCCAACATGGCGGAGAAATATATTTACGTCTTAGCGACGTCTCAGATTATTGCATGGTAGGCTTTTTTCGTAACGTTTAAAAAAAATCTGACACAGCAGTTGCATTAAGAACCAGTGTATCTTTAATTATATGTAAAAAGCATCTTTCGTCAAAGTTTATGATGAGTATTTCTGTTATCTGGCATTACTCCGGATATTTTGGAGGCATTTCTGAACATGGCGTCAATGTAAACTGAGATTTGCGGATATAAATATGCATATTATCAAGCAAAACATAAATGTATTGTGTAACATGATGTCATATGAGTGTCATCTGATGAAGATTATCAAAGGTTAGTGATCAATTTTATCTCTAATTCTGCTTTTGTGACTCTATCTTTGGCTGGGAAAAATGGCTGTGTTTTTGGGGGGATTTGGTGGTGGTCTAACATAAATATATCTTGTGTTTTCGAAGTAAAACATTTAAAAAAATCTGACATAGTTTTGAATTTCCCATGCCACCTTTTCAGCTGAATCGGGGGGGGGGGGTTCCCTAGGGGAACGCCTAGCCATATTATTAAAGATACATACACTCGTTGTGAATCCAGCCAACAAGTCAGATTTTTAAAATGCTTTTCGGCGAAAGCATGAGAAGCTATTATCTGATAGCATGCAACACCCCGAAAGACCCGAATGGGACGTAAACAAAATAATTAGCATAGCCGGTGCTACACAAAATGCAGAAATAAAATATAAAACATTCATTACCTTTGACGATCTTCTTTGTTGGCACTCCTAGATGTCCCATAAACATCACTATTGGGTCTTTTTTTCGATTAAATTGGTCCATATATACCCTAGATATCGATCTATGAAGACTGTGTGATCAAGGAAAAAACAGCGTTTTAAAACGCAACGTCATTTTTTTTAATTAAAAAAGTTGACGATAAACTTTCACAAAACACTTCGAAATACTTTTGTAATGCAACTTCAGGTATTAGTAAACGTTAATAATCTATCAAATTGATCACGGGGCGATGTGTATTCAATAGCTCCACGTCTTGAAATCATGTCCGGATATTTCTCATCCAAAACATCCTGTCGGAGACCGGAAGAAATGGGCTGTCTCTCGCTCGTTTGACCAAGAAACAAAGCCAAGGCAAATGACAAGACTGGCGACATCGTGTGGAAGCTGTAGGAATTGCAATCTAAGCTCCATGTAATTTGGTTTCCATTCAACAATACATGCAATTGGTGCATTGATATATTTTCCAGTTTTCAGTGATCAGATTTTCTTGCGCTTTTCGATGAAACGCACGTTCTGTTATAGTCACAGCCGTGATTTAACCAGTTTTAGAAACGTCAGAGTGTTTTCTATCCACACATACTAATCATATGCATATACTATATTCCTGGCATGAGTAGCAGTACGCTGAAATGTTGCGCGATTTTTAACAGAATGTTCGAAAAAGTAAGAGGTTTAAGAGGTTTAAGAGGTTTAATTCAGTACCCTGCATGTGTGTTTTAATGAACGTTTGAGTTTTAACGAGTGCTATTAGCATTTAGCGTAGCGCATTTGCATTTCCAGATGTCTAAATGGGACGCATGCGTGCCGGGTCGACGTAAGAGGTTAACAACACTGTCATCTCAGATTTTCAAAATATGCTTTTGAACCATAGCTAAACAAGCATTTGTGTAACAGTATTGATAGCCTAGCATTGGATTATGCCTCTATTTCAGCATGCAACATTTTCCACAAAAACCATAAAAGCATTCAAATAAAATAATTTACGTTTAAAGAACTTCGGATGTTTTCAATGAGGAGACTCTCAGATAGCAAATGTTCAGTTTTTCCTGAAAGATTATTTGTTTAGGACAAATCGCTCCGTTTTCTGCGTCACGTTTAGCTACGAAAAACCCCAGAAATTTCAGTCATTAAAACGCAAACTTTTTTCCAAATTAACTCCATAATATCGACAGAAACATGGCAAACGTTGTTTAGAATCAATCCTCAAGGTGTTTTTCACATATCTATTCGATGATAAGTCACTCGAGGCAGTTTGGTTTCTCCTCTGAAAGACATGGGAAAATTTCTCCTTTCTTCAAAATGGAAACATGCACGCGCTTGGAGACTACGCAATAGTTTTGACAAAGGACACCGAGCGGACACCTGGTAAATGTAGTCTCTTATGGTCAATCTTCCAATGATTTGCCTACAAATACATCACAATGCTGCAGACACCTTGGGGAAACGACAGAAAGTGTAGGCCCATTCCTTGCGCATTCACAGCCATATAAGGAGACATTGGAACACAGCGCCTTCAGAATCTGGGGCATTTCCTGTATGAAACTTCATCTTGGTTTCGCCTGTTGCATTAGTTCTGGGGTACTCACAGATAATATGGAGACGTCAGAGTTTTGTCTTTCCAAGGCTGTCAATTCCATGCATAGTCGAGCATCTTTTCGTGACAAAATATTGCGCTTAAAACGGGCACGTCTTTTTATCTAATAATGACACAGCGCCCCCATAGGTTGAAGAGGTTAATAATGTTTACATATCTGGAATTACTCATCTCATATGTATATACTGTATTCTACACTATTCTACGGTATCTTAGTCATTTAATGTTTACATTTCTGGCATTACTCATTTCATGTGTACTGTATATAGTGTTTTCTATACTATTCTACGGCTTCTCATTCACTTAATAATGCTTACATATCTTGAATTGCTCATCTCATATGTACATACTGTTTTTCTATACTATTCTACTGTAGTCTGTTCTGCTCTGAAATCGCTCATCCATATGTATATAGTCTTAATTCATTCATACTTAGATTTGAATGTATTGGGTATATGTTGTGTAATTTGTTAGAGATTGCATGTTAGATATTACTGTACTGTCGGAGCTAGAAGCACAAGCTTTTTGCTATAACCACAATAACATCGGCTAACCACGTGTATGTGACCAATACAATTTGATTTGATTTTAAAAACTGCAGCAGTCAATCCTCATAAACAATCTACTTCCTCATCTTTTGAGCTGATGTTCACTGGGAGGGCCTGTGACAGGGTGATACAATAGACAGCCAAGTGATAAATATAATTTTGTTATGAAGAAAGGGCAAAGCTTTTTGATAATGCACTTCACAACCAAAATTACTATTTGTATCTGCTTGTTTGGGTAATTAACCTACTAGTTTATCAAACGCGGTATTTTTTAATACAACTTTTCACGTAACACACATTAACGTTGTCGACAAAGCTGTCTGTGTCATCAGGGCTGTAACTCAGGTAAAGCTATTTTTCGTAACCACAGTCACAAAATCATAAAGCCCACCCATTTCTACAATATGTCTTCTTAAAATGTTATTTTAAACCTAACCCTAACTTCAACCCTAACCTTAACCACACTGCTAACCATATGCCTAAACCTAATAGTAAATGAAGACCAAAAATCACATTTTTGGATTAGATTCAGGCCGGTGTAGCCGTTACTGTACAATGTAAACTAATTAACTTCTGTACATTGCGCTGGTCCGTACAATTTACCTTATTTTAGCGCCGAAAAAAAACGTAATACTTACAAATCAAGAGTTATATCAGTACCATTGTAAAGCACAATTTCTCCCCTTTCCAACAAAATCAATGACCTTCATGACCTTCATGATACCCATCTCAGCATGATGCAAGAATGCAATGAGCTCCATCAGGTCTTGTCACGTTCGTCATAATGAGGAGACCAAGGCGCAGCGTGATTGGAATACATTCTTCTTTTAATAAACGAAGAACACTTAAAAAAACTAACAAAACAACAAAATGAACGTGAAGCTATAAACAACTAGTGCTGACATGCAAATACACATAGACAATAACCCACAATAACCTAAATGGCAACCTAAATAGGATCCTCAATCAGAGACAACAATAAACAGCTGCCTCTGATTGGGAACCAATTCAGGCCACATTAGACCTACAATACCCTAGACTTACAAAAATACCATAGATCTACAAAAAAACCTGGACAACACAAGACACGCATACCCACCCACGTCCCACCCTGACCTGACCAAAAGAATACAGAAAACATATATAACGCCTCGCCTCTAAAATGTAAATACATCACTATAAAGAGTTGATATAATGTGTCATTACATACCTATTGGAAGGTTTGTGTCAAACTTGAATCAGGTTTTTAGGGCGGTGCTGAAGTGATCTTCAGAAGTTAACAGCGGCCTTTGAGAGTCATGATAGCTTGCAGTGATGACTCAAAAAATGACTAGGTATCCCCCTTACCCTGTCCCTGTCCCTTTCTTGTTTATAAACAGTGAGAGAAGTGAGAGAGGCTGTAAGACAGAATTTGATGCTTTTTGTGTGCTGTACGTTACGCCATGACACGTCACGATGTAACATACAGCGTTGGAGGGGTCCGTTTTTTCAACTTTTCTACAGTTTCTACAGTACCATGTCAATCAACGCTTGAATAGAAATGCAGTTCACACGCCAGATGTTGATATCGCTACAGTTCCATTCATTTTCTTTGCAGCCTTGTTTGAATGTCGCGGTTAAGCACATTTGTATGGAATGGGGTTAGCGTACGTTACACAATACAGAATACACTTTTATGAGATACGAACTACCTTGCAAATCTGTCTTGTAGGCTAATGTTAGCTAGCCTGTAGCTAGCTAGCTAGCTAGCCTGTCTCGCTAATATTTTAGCAAATTATACATTACTAGAAGTATGAAATAAAAAATTCAAAAACTTCTATGAGCAATGACCTAACTAAGTTGTAATGAGGTAGCTAGCTAAGTTAACATTAGCTAAAATGTTAGCTAGCCTGGCCTTGCTAGCTAACTTTAGCAAGCCTGACTCACTTTTTCAAAAGATCAAACTACCTGCATAATCAGCAATTCGTTATCTAACATCGTTTTCTAAATTATTGTCTAAGTTACTGAAACCAAACAACAGACGAATAGTGTGCATTTTTGAAGTCCATATGATATGATTATGTAAGGTGAAAGAGTCAGCCCTTGCAGCAGGCTGGGCTAACCTGTGGCTGGGACAGATAAGTCCTGAGAGATATGATTGATGATGGTTCCATTTCTGTTTGTGCCAAAAATGCAAATCCCTGCGGAAGTTGAAATTGCATTTCTTTGTGTTTATGTTTGTGTGTGTGTGTGTGTGTGTGTGTGTGTGTGTGTGTGTGTGTGTGTGTGTGATTCATTGCATGAGCATGCATGCCGCATATACATTTTTTAAATCTGTGCTTAGTTCAGTATTTATATGTTTTAATATGATTTTTAGTCAAATAAAATGACCTGCTGTAAACAAATCATACAATAATGCTCAATTCATCACTGCCCACATGGGTGTGTATGTAAATAACACAACACGTGACTTGTTAGGAAGAACACAGGACAGAGAGCTTTGGCTAAAGCCACTCATACATGTAGGTGCTGTACCATCGGGTTGATCTCAGCCTTCTGCTGGAAAGAGAACTACGAACATCGCACAGCAAGATCCGAGTTACCGAAACAACCGGGGTAGGTTGTTGTGTATGTGATCTTTGGCTAACTGTTTCACATTTCATGTGCTCATTCAGAGTTTCTGAGAAAATGTACAATGTTTCGACTGAAATAACAGTAGACCTACGTATATCTAATTATTTTTATGTGTCTGCATCAGTGTATTTCATCAATATTTTGCATTCAATATATTAAAGCATAATCCCATGAATTGTGAAATCTCCCCTCTCTCATATCTCAGTGGGTCATTTATAGTGTTCTACAAGGATGAATGACTCTTCAGGAAACCACACTTACCTTGACACCTGGGATGTTTGCATTGACCACAGCTATGTTGTGCCAGTACTTTTCCATGCTGCCCAGGCCCTGTGCTTCCTCCTGGGAACCCCAGCTCTGTTATGGTGCCTCTGGCTCTCTCTGAGTGGAAGCCTCTCTGGAGGTTTTAAATCCACACAGATCTTCCCTATAAACCTTTTTGCAGTGGAGCTGGTGTTTTGTGTCCAGGGTCTACTAGAGATGATCTGCTATCTTCTCAGCAAGAATCTCATGTTACGGAAGGTTATTCTCATCCTGTATTACCTCTCCTGGACCTGCAGGCCCCTGCTCCAGAGCTGCATCTGTGTGGAGCGCTACCTGGCGGTGGTCCAACCTGTGGCTTTCCTCAAGTACAGACTCCGGAGGTACAGGGTGGCATCTTCAACAGTGGTCTGGGTGCTGTCGCTCGCTTATGCATGTTCTCAATTCGATGATGAACAATCAGCAACTTATGTGGTCATCATAGTCTATTGCCTTGGGGTGGCCATCATTTCTCTCTGCTGCTTCTTCATCCTGCGTGTGCTGAAGCAGCCTGGTCCAGGAGAGGTAGAGGGGGGCAGAGGGGGAGAGAGGAAACAGAGGACAACAGACCCACATAAGATGAGAGCTTTTGGGGTCGTCTTAACCAACATGGTGATTATCTTGACGAGCTCCATCCCATTGGTTGTTGGTTACGCCACGCATTCATCCAGTCTGTATGAAAACTGCAATGTCATCCCCGTGTTGCTGATTGTTAACATCTTCAGTGTCCTGGTCTCACCCCTGCTGCACCTCTACAGAGAGGGAAGGCTGCCATGTCCAAGAGTGACAGAGACACGTTAGACTTACAGTTGAGGGCACTAATGTAAAGGTTTTTGCTACAAACTAATGCTAGTTGACGATAATGTGTCATGTTAAATATACATTGAATTAAAATTGTTTTGTCAATTTTGCAGAGCAGTCTAACTTCTTAGTGCCTGCAACTGTAGTTTAAACATATGTAGAAATGGCATAGGTGTATAATAAATGGTGTAATTTTTTTACTTGAATAATTATTTAGATACATTTTTGGGGTTGACTTGTAGCAATAGTATTTGTGAGATAGCGCATATTGTTGTTAACTAAAGCTGCATCACTTTTTTTCATATTGAATGTTGGTTCCTTTAACTAATTTTACAATTTACAACATTAAGTCATAGATCATATTCTTCTTCATGGTATGTTCTACTTTGAACTTGTCTGTCACTAAGATTACATAATGATATTCAAATGTATGGGGACTCAATGTGCATGAGACTTGGCTAAAGTTGTCATCGGAATTCAACATTCTAACCCAGACACTGTACACACAGTAAAAAAACATAGACCCCTCATGTTATATAGATACAATGTGATTTGTTTAATTATCGAGAATTAGATGAACTCATGAATTCCATCTTCATGTATCTGCGTCCAGTATGAAGGAAGTTAGATGTAGCTAGCTTGCTTGCTGTACCTGAATACATCCAGTATTTGTGCTAAGCTATTTAGCATTGGATTGCAAAACTACCTTTTTCCTTCATAGTGGGCACAGATACATGAACATGGTATTCATAACTTCACCTGACTCTTGGGAAGTAGAAAAAGGGTCTCCCAAACTATCTGTTTAACATTGGCTATTTTAATGGCAGATGCACATCAATTCAAATGTCAATACATCAGCCAACTATAGGATCCATTTATATCTTTCAGATCATTCAGGTGTATTCTGACTCCAATTACTTTCTCCTTCAGGGTGTTGGGTAGCTTTACTCAGCCCCTCCTCTCCCTCCACAGGGCTGGGAAACTGACCTGCCATCTGGGGTTAAAGAGAAGGATAACCCCACTGTATGGGAATGGTGGTCTTTATACTGTATTTCACTGGTTATTATTCTGTTTCCTTCCTTTTAATCATATTGCCCATGCTATTGACAGGTTTTACATGTTTAATACATGGTTTATGTTTCAACTAAACAGTGTGAGTGTGGGGGCGGGAGGAGTAAAATGGTAATTTGTTGTATGTGAAATTGTGATTTTACTTGTCATTGTATAGCTGTTAATGTAAGTGAAATTACTGATTTTTTTTATGGTTTTGCTATCACCTCATTCTCATAATTCCAACCTATTCCTAACTGTTTGGTTAGGTTTTTAAAAAATTAACTAGAGAAAAATATATACTACAAAATTAACTTGACAAAGTCAACTTTTAACTTGTATTAAATGCTGTATTGCCAGCCTGGTTTCGATAAGAGATACCATAGTAAAAGTAAATAAGGGGCACTCAAATTAGTATGATATATTAAGCTTGGTCTAGTTACGTAAGACAGGAGGTTACTTAAGGCAAAAACAAACAGAGGGTGGTTGGCGAGCTGTATAATGCAAATGTCTAACAACCCAAAGGTTGCTTATTCAAACATCACAGACATTTTTATTTTATTAGGAATTTTGGAAATTATTAATACTTTTTTGCTACTTTGCATCTAGTTAAATTGTTAGCTATCCCTTCCCCTAACCTTTAACCCTACCCGAAGGTTGCGTGTTTGTGTGTAGCAAACCAAAGGTTGTGTGTTCAAATCTCATCACAGACAACTTTAGCATTTTAGCTAATATGCAACTTTGCAACTACTTGTCATTTTAGCTAATCATTCCCTTAACTGTAACCTTAACCCACATCTTAACAATCTACAATTTTGCTTCTGTTGTCCTTTGACAGCTTTTTGGTCTTGGCCATAGTGGAGTTTGGAGTGTGACTGTTTGAGGTTGTGGACAGGTGTCTTTTATACTGATAACAAGTTCAAACAGGTGCCATTAATACAGGTAACGAGTGGAGGACAGAGCAGCCTCTTAAAGAAGAAGCTACAGGTCTGTGAGAGCCAGAAATCTTGCTTGTTTGTACGTGACCAAATACTTATTTTCCACCATAATTTGCAAATAAATTCATTAAAAATCCTACAATGTGATTTTCCAGATTTTATTTTCTCATTTTATCTGTCATAGTGGAAGTGTACCTATGATGAAAATTACAGGCCTCTCTCATCTTTTTAGGTGGGAGAACTTGCACAATTGGTGGCTGACTAAATCATTTTTTGCCCCACTGTAAGTGTCAGATTATGATCAGATAGCCCAATAACCATATTGAATGATTTAGTCACTCTCTCTGGTTTAGTACAGATCAATCTGTGATTTAGAGCAACAAGTCACCCTGGTTGGCCCTTTAACTAGCTGTGTAAAGTCAAAGGTATTAGTGATCAATTTGAGTTTTCCTACAATACTTGTCTCCATAACTCATGTTAAAATCTCCCATTAAGATGATCTCTTTCCCAAAATCACATTCCTTAAGCATAAACTGATCAAAACACACACTTTTGGTGGAAGGTGGTCAATACATTCCAATAAGGGTAAAAGACATTTGGGTAGACAGTGTAATGTTTAGGCATATACCATCTAGTTCATTATCATTTGACCACTCAATATGTTTACATCAGATATGTTCTTTATTAATTTGAATCATCAGACACCTTCTTCCTCCAACCTGTCTTATCTGAAAACATTGTAGCCAGACACAAACAAAGCAGCATATGGAAAGGTTTTATGAAGACATGTCTCTGAAAGGCAGAGCAAGTCAAGGGTGAGAAGATGCTTAATTTGATCACCTTTTATAATGACACTGCGAATGTAAGTCCCTTGGGCTTAGCTCGTGGGTCCCAGATGATTAGAGAGTGAATGACAAATTGAAATTGTATTTATTATTATTATTTATTTTTTTCTCAATTTTCTGACGGCAGTCTTTAGGCCGTTTTTGCTTAGGCAGTTCGGTAGTGCAATTAACTATCCCTTCCACTTGCACTGGATGTGGGGAACAAATAAAAACAGCTTGCGTACCAGAAGCAGAGTCAGGGATTGTGTAGTAGCAACTTGGATATGTTTGGAGAGTCAAATTCCATCTTTGAGCCGGGTGAGTCGAGATAATACATGGGACCCTAGTCCTCACCCACTTCCACAGCGGCGACGCGATGATCAGTGGACGAGGCCATCCACTGCTTTCCACTCTGGTGAGTATCGCTGGCTCGGTGATGTTGGGCCCAGGGTTGAGGCTGGCTCGGTGATGTTGGGCCCAGGGTTGAGGCTGGCTCGGTGATGTTAGGCCCAGGGTTGAGGCTGGCTCGGTGATGTTAGTCCCAGGGTTGAGGCTGGCTCGGTGATGTTAGGCCCAGGGTTGAGGCTGGCTCGGTGATGTTGGGCCCAGGGTTGAGGCTGGCTCGGTGATGTTAGGCCCAGGGTTGAGGCTGGCTCGGTGATGTTGGGCCCAGGGTTGAGGCTGGCTCGGTGATGTTAGGCCCAGGGTTGAGGCTGGCTCGGTGATGTTAGTCCCAGGGTTGAGGCTGGCTCGGTGATGTTAGGCCCAGGGTTGAGGCTGGCTCGGTGATGTTAGGCCCAGGGTTGAGGCTGGCTCGGTGATGTTGGGCCCAGGGTTGAGGCTGGCTCGGTGATGTTGGGCCCAGGGTTGAGGCTGGCTCGGTGATGTTAGGCCCAGGGTTGAGGCTGGCTCGGTGATGTTAGTCCCAGGGTTGAGGCTGGCTCGGTGATGTTAGGCCCAGGGTTGAGCCTGGCTCGGTGATGTTAGTCCCAGGGTTGAGGCTGGCTCGGTGATGTTAGGCCCAGGGTTGAGGCTGGCTCGGTGATGTTAGGCCCAGGGTTGAGGCTGGCTCGGTGATGTTGGGCCCAGGGTTGAGGCTGGCTCGGTGATGTTGGGCCCAGGGTTGAGGCTGGCTCGGTGATGTTAGGCCCAGGGTTGAGGTTGGCTCGGTGATGTTAGGCCCAAGGTTGAGGCTGGCTCGGTGATGTTAGGCCGAGGGTTCTGTTGCACATCCCTGGAGAGCAGGAGGGTAGTGAACAGGTAGTTTAACAGTTTCCGATAAATGTTGGACTTGTGTTTGTTACTCCTAAGCGGTTGAGTGGAATAGGGAGCGAGATAGACTTGGCCATTATTCAGAACATTATGATATGCTGTGTATTGTCCACTACCATGGAACGGTGAACCAATGTGAATCTATATTCTGTGGTAGTAGACTGATTGTGTCATCCCAGCAAGGACACACTGAGATTATCAGTAGAGCAGCTACATAACTGACAATCGTGGCAATGTACTGGAGATAAAACATAATTGCACTTTAAATCTTTGCTTGAGTTACTTAGCTGGCGTCGGCGTACACCTGATGTTTTAGATAAAATAACAGCATATGTAGGAGAAGCGGCACCTAACACACCTCCCTTCCTTCCATCTGCCATTGTCCACTTCATGACGTAGTGTGCCTATCACTCTGGGGGACAGTGGATGATGACAGGGACAGGGGGCGAAATGATGCGGAAAAAGGCTTTTTTTCTGGTGAATCACTCAGTGACACAGGGAGTACAGGGGGAGTGGGCCGCCTGGAGCCATGTGTGCGGGGCCTGGTTGTGGGTGTGTGGTTGAATGGCATTGCCAGAGAGAGGAGTTTCTGGGGTCCCTGGTGTTTTGTGGGGGTGCTGAGGCTATACCAACATCAAACACATTGGTTCACCGTTCCACAGGAGAGGACAGTACACTGCATATCATAATGTTCTGACCCTGCTGGTCATCTATGAACGTTTGAACATCTTGGCCACGTTCTGTTATAATCTCCCACCGGCACAGCCAGAAGAGGACTGGCCACTACTCAGAGCCAGGTTCCTCTCTAGGTTTCTTCCAAGGTTCCGGCCTTTCTAGGGAGTTTCTCCTCGCCACAATGCTTCTACATGCCGTAGCTCCCCCAGGGCAGACTTAAAGGAGCTGCCATGGACCAGGATGTTGTCGAGGTAGACCAGACACTCATGTCGGGGATACCAGCCATTACCCATGCCATCAACTGTTCCAAAGTCGCCCTAACCAAGTCCAATGCAGCTACCTGTATTCCACACAGAACATCAGTTTGACCCCCTTCCTAGGAGCCATGAATACTGGTGCAGCTCTATGAAGTCTACCCGTGGCATCTCCAACACAGCATGCTGGACACTGCAACAATAAATCATATTCCCATGTTTATAGACATAAGAAGTTTTCCTTAGGTAAAGTGACAAGCATGAGGTTTGAAATTCTGACAACCACATCTTTTGGAGTACCCAAAAACATATTGACTAAAATAAAATTTTCTTTGTGTGTCAGTGTGTGTGTACAGTTATTTAAAAACACAAACATATTGAAGATCAGAATCAACTCCAGAAGTAGGCAGTAACAACTGCTAAAAGACAAAGATGGCTATCAGGCAAATAGTCAGTGAAAACATCAAGCAGGTCCCGATATTCATGAAAGCTAACGTTTTTATCCAGTGGCCCTGTCTGGGTTTGCATGTTTCCTAATCGTGATACAATTAGCCAAGACATGTATATATAACTGGCTCTAACCAACACCTCGAGGGGGTGGAGACCAACAGCTGATCAACACCTGGAGGGGGTGGAGACCAACAGCTGATCAACACCTGGAGGGGGTGGAGACCAACAGCTGATCAACACCTGGAGGGGGTGGAGACCAACAGCTAATCAACACCTGGAGGGGGTGGAGACCAACAGCTGATCAACACCTGGAGGGGATGGAGACCAACAGCTGATCAACACCTGGAGGGGGTGGAGACCAACAGCTGATCAACACCTGGAGAGGGTGGAGACAGGCACAAAGACAGGTGAAACAAAACAGGGTGTGAGAGAGTGATGTTTGCTGATAATGGGGCTATGTAGATATTCCATTAAATATCATCCGTTTCCAGCTACAATAGTCATTTACAACATTAACAATGTCTACACTGATCAATTGAATGTTATTTTAAGTACAGTGGGGCAAAAAAAGTGTTTAGTCAGCCACCAATTGTGCAAGTTCTCCCACTTAAAAAGATGAGAGAGGCCTGTAATTTTTATCATAGGTACACTTCAACTATGGCAGACAAAATTAGAAAAAAAATCCAGAAAATCAAATTGTAGGACTTTTATTAATTTATTTGCAAATTATGGTGGAAAATAAGTAATTGGTCAATAACAAAAGTTTATCTCAATACTTTGTTATATACCCTTTGTTGGAAATGACAGAGGTCAAACGTTTTCTGTAAGTCTTCAAAAGGTTTTCACACACTGTTGCTGTCACGAATCCCGTTTCCTGAGTCTGTATTTTGCCTGTGTTCTGTCCTGGAGTGTTTTTTCCGGCATCCTGGAACGCACCCTGTCTGGTTGCTGGGCAATGTAGCCAGTTGGGAGTTCTGATTACCCGCACCTGTATCCCATCAGCTATCTGCACACCTGGTCCTGATCATCATCTCTCCTCTTCATAAGCCCGGACCTGACATCCATTCCCTGCCGGATCGTTAGCCATGAACAGTATGTCGTGCCAAAGTATCAGCCTCAAGTTAGATAGAATTTGTTTTGTTGTTTTTTACGTATTGCTTGCCTTAAACTTACCTCCGTTTGTTCTGTCTTAGGTTACTCACCCGGATCATTTATCCCATTCCCGCCTGGTCGTCGGAAAATTCTGCTACCCCATTGGATCCACCTATTTACTCCCATCAACTCACCACCGCTGCCCGCTACGCCACCTGGATAAATCTACCCATTCATATTCACTTGTAAATAAATACTCACCTTCTTCCCACTCTCCTTGTCCTGGTCTGCTTCTGGGTTCGATTTTGAAAGAACGTGACAGTTGCTGGTATTTTGGCCCATTCCTCCAAGCAGATCTTGTCTAGAGCAGTGATGTTTTGCGGCTGTTGCTGGGCAACACGGACTTTCAACTCCCTCCAAAGATTTTCTATGGGGTTGAGATCTGGAGACTGGCTAGGCCACTTAATTCCAGGTTTTAAGTCAGCAAAATTGGAAAAATGCCAAGGGGGTGAATACTTTCGGAAGCCACTGTAGCAGTGGTAAAGAGAACTTTGCTGGTGGGATATGTTAAAATAACCACTGTACTGATGTGACCAGGGAGTCCTTCAGGGTCTTAACAGCTACAGATGTGACCAGAGACTGGCTACCATGTTTGTTTCAATTCTGAGCGCCAGCCTTTCAGTCGTTGCAGCATCATCGTCACACCTTTGGTCTACCCACCAGTTTTTGCTTTTGACACCAATGTAATCACCTCAATAAATCATAAATGAGGGAATATCGGCAATTGTTTTGAGTTATCAAATGAAAACAAATGAAGACTGTCTGGCCGTAGCCCATGCTAAATTAAAAGGAACATCTGTCTGGAGAAGCCCCCCCCCCCCACACACACAAACACACACACAACAGGGTGACCATATACTCAGAAACAGTTACACATAACTGACCAGGAGGGTTGATACGGTATATTAACTAATATTAATGTCATGTCCTGACCATAGAGAGACTTTATTTTCTATGGTGGAGTGGGTCAGGGCGTGACTGTGGGGTTAGTCTAGTTTATTATTTCTATGTGGGGTTCTAGGTTTTTTTTTCTGTTGGTGATTGTGAATGATTCCCAATTAGAGGCAGCTGGTAATCATTGTCTCTAATTGGGGATCATATTTATGTAGCTGTTTTTCCCACCTGTGTTTATGGGATATTGTTTTGAGTTAAGTGCACGTAGCACCTCTGTAGTCATAGTTTGTTGTTTGATTATTGTTTATTGTTTGTTTTGCTAAGTTTCACGTTATAATAAATTATGTGGAACTCAACATCTGCTGCGCCTTGGTCCGACCATTATTGCAGCGAACGAGACAATTAATGTTTGTAGACATATTTCTGTTCAGTGTACATGCATAAGGAGTTGCCAGTAGAAGGAGAGACAAGCAAAGGGTTTGAAATGCTGACAACTGCATCCTTCAGAGTTCCAAGGATCCCAAAAACACTAACATGTTGAGTATTTTTATTGCATTTGTGTCAGTCGGTGTCTGTGTGTAGTTGCCTTTTAAAACACAAACATGTTGAAGATCAGAATCCACTCAATATTTAGGCTTTACACCTAAACAGAGGCAGTTCCACCTACTAAAAGACAATGTTGGCTGTCATGAAACGAGCTAATGAAAACATCAGGCAGGTCCCCATGTTCATGGAAGCTAATGTTTTCATCCAGTAGGCCCAGTCTGGTTTTGCATGTTTTCCGAATGGTAATACAAATAGCCAAGACATGTTCTTTCATCACTGATGAGGGATACATATTTGATGACATGGTGTACTCAGTGACAGACAGACAGACGGACGGACGGACGGACGGGCGGACGTACAGACAGGGAACTGAACTGCTGAATCAATCAGATTTGCTTTATTCCACACTTATTTTAAAACATTCAATACATTTCAATATAGGTATATCACTCAATAGTAGAGAAGCAACTTCTATACGGGATTGTAAAACAAGTTCAAAGATGACTTTTGTAAAGTTAAAATAGTACTGTAAAGTATATTTGGTTGGTTTACATTTTGTGAAAGCAAGCAAAAAAGACATCATTTGAAACTGAGCATGAGGTGATGTAGGTTACATTTACTCTACCTCTATACAGCAAATACAAAAAAATGTCACACAAAAAAACAATTTCCCAGCCCTGTGTAGGTAGAGGCTGAGTAAAGATACCCAACAGGCTGAAGAAGAATGTAATGATGGTCATATGTGTTGCAAAGCTTCCGGTAGTTTACCAAAGTTACTGGAAACTTCTGTAATGTTGTTAATTCCAATATAATCTATGACAACCTATTGTATTTTTGGTAATTTTTGCTTGAAATAATTATCAATGTTATCAAGCATTTATAACCATGTCATACAGCTTGTTAGAGCATTGCAAAGCCAGGATTGTGGGTCTGATTCCTTGGACATTTATAACCATGTCATACAGCTTGTTAGAGCATTGCAAAGCCAGGGTTATGGGTCTGATTCCTTGGACATTTATTCACGCAGGACTGTAAGTGGCTTTGGATAAAAGCCTATGCTAAATTAAATATAGTATTTATAATATAAAACATTATACAATGGCCCAACCTCTTTCCATCTTGGGTGCATAGCCAATATTGTACCTGAACTTCCCCAAAATGCTGTGCTGCAGGATGACACACATTCTAAAGTGCAGTCATACACAGCTGTTTCATTTTTGTTTTTACAGGATTTGGAAGTCCCCCATTCTTTCTGGTTTCCCCCCTGTTGTTTTCCCATCACTATTTTTAAGTAGAAAGTCTAATTATGTTTTTTCTCTGTGTCCACAATAATGCTTAAACCACATCAGGGGATGACTTTTGAAGTCTAGGAAAAATGGAGGAAACTTGTTGAGTGTAGTTGCCCTTTAATTCAGCGTGCATGCCCTGCACTCTTGTTTGGTTGACCAAGGGGGTCTGACTTTAAATTTGAAGTTTTGATGCGCAATTTTCGTGACCAGAAGTCATTTTTGGGGTAATTCACCTGAAGATGTTAGCTTTTGCTAATACAAAGACACACCAACTGCAACCAAACGTTATATTAGGTAAGTATAACTCCTTCCACGGCATTCTTGTCGAAGACCATCAAAGGTAAGGGAATATTTATGTTATAAAATTGTATTTTTGTCGAATCCAACATAGTAGAGAAATAATGCTAATGGCTGAGCGCCTTCTCAGATTATTGAATAGTGAACAAATTCTGTAACGTTAAAAATAAATGTAACACAGCATTTGCATTATGAAGAAGTGTATCTTTCTAAATATATGTAGAACATGTATATTTAGTCAAAGCTTATGATGTTTATTGCTGTTATCTGGCGTTAGCTGCTGGAGATATTTATAATTTCTCCGGTCATTTCTGCTGCATTTTTTGAACATGGCTCAATGTAAATGGAGATTTATGGATATAAATTGCATATTATTGAAAAAAACATAAATGTACTGTGTAACATGTGCTATTACTGTCATCTGATAAAGATTTTCAAAACGTTAGTGAATTATTTTTCTTTTAATCCTGCGTTTGTGATTGTGCTAATTTGCATAGCCATGTGGCTACATATTGTATGTTTCCCTAGTGGTGGTTTAACATAAATATGTGCTATGTTTTCGCTGTAAAACATTTTAGAATTCTGACATGCTGGGTAGATGAACAAGGTGTTTATCTTTCATTTAAGCTATTGGACTTTTTAAGAATATTTTTGCTTTCCCTGCGTCACCGTGGGGGGCTGGTGGGGGAGGGGAGGTTCCCAGTTGGGATCCCGTAGCCCCATCAGGTTTTAACATCTTTCTGTTTGATTGGGACAGAGCAACGCCACCAAACTTATCCCAGCTCACTGACAGCTTTACTATAGGAGGCATTTTTAACTGAGATTTGGTTTGCCTGGGCTTCAGCAAGGTCGGTTTATTTAGAAATCACGTTATCATTTTCTCACAGCCAAGAGAGCAGCCAGAGGATCTCTTCTCTAAACTGCTTGATGGTGGTGCATTTAGGGAAGACAAATCCCTATCCATTGTTCAGTTCCAACTTATCTTCATCTTGTGATTGTGTGGCACTCATGTCACATCTAAAGCGTTTCTGCCCAGCCGTGGATAAAAGCACTTATACCGTTAGCCTACTCCGTTTTCATGACGGCTAGCAGCTACCTGCTACTCAACAGGAATCCGGTTCCAGACAAATTTGCGGTCTCAGCCAAAAAAGTTTACCTCATCGTGGAATTTGTAGATATAAAAACTTAAGCTATGATTCAAAACTGTTTCAAGATAACAATTTAATAAAAACAACAAACCGAGTGTAGACAGTTCTGTTGCTCTGATGACACCTGTTGGGTGATAACACAATCTGTTGCTTGATGATAGGTACTAAATTATGACAGGTTTGTCTACGTATTCTGGTGGAACTTTAACTAGGGAGGACAGACTCAAATTAATGGCATTCACTTCATTCTAGCCATTTTTATGAGCTGTCCTCCCCTGACCATAATGATATTTTTTTCACAAATACCTGTACTTTAATGTCCACAACTATAAGTCTAACGTGTTTCTGGGACTCTTTGGCACAGCAGCCTTCCCTCCCTGTAGAGGTGTATCAAGGGTGACATCATGACACTGAAGATGTTAACAATTAGCAACACGAAGGTGACATTGCAGGTACTGTCAAGGCTGGACGACATGGTGGTCACACCAACAACCACCGAGATGGAGCTGGTCAAGATCATCAGCAGGTTGGTTAAGACGATCCCAAAAGCTTTCATCTTTTGTGGGTCTGTCGTCCTCTGTTTCTTCTCTCCCTCTCTGCCCCCTTCTAACTCTCCTGGACCAGGCTGCTTCAGCACAAGCAGGATGAAGAAGGAGCAGAGAGAAATGATGACCACCCCAAGGCAATAGACACTAACGAGCACATAATCTTCAATTTCTTTATAATCCATCAAAGTGAAAGAACATGATAAAGTGAGTGACAACACCCAGATCAATGTTGAACTTGCCAACCTGTACCTCCGACGTCTGTACTTGAGGAAAGCCACAGGGTGGACCACCGCCAGGTAGCGCTCCACACAGATGCAGCTCTGGAGCAGGGGCCTGCAGGTCCAGGAGAGGCCAAATACGAATTCATGAGCCTGCTGAAACATGTCATTCTTGATGAAGGAGCTGACCATCAGAAAGAGACTACTGACACAGAACACCAGCTCCACTGCAAGCAGGTTAATAGGGAAGACTGGGTGGGTTTGACACCTCCAGAGAGACTTCCAGTCAGATGAGAGCCAGAGGCACCAGACCAGAGATGGCACCCCAAGGACGAAGCACAGGCCATTGGCAAAAAATATCATCATGCTCACAACAGCGCCCTGGATCAAGCAAGCATCCGTGTTGTCAAGGTCAGTGCCATTTCCTGAAGAGTCATTCATCCTCGTGGAACAATGTCCAGGCCCACTGAGATATGAGAGAGGGGAGAATACACAATTCAATGTTGGCAATACGTGCAGTGCTTTCCTAAAGTATTCACACACCTTGAATCTTTAAAAAAATGTGGGTTGACAGACAAAGTAAGATGTATATTTAGATTTTGTGTCACTGATCTACACATAATACCCAATAATGTCAAAGGGATTTATTGTTTATTAATAAAAAATGCAAATATGAAATGTATTGAGTCAAAAAGTATGTAACCCCTTTGTTATGGCAAGCCTGAATAAGTTAATGAGTAAACATTTGCTTAAGAAATCTCAGTTATTTGTAAGGTCCGTCAACTGAGTAGTGCATTTCAAGCATAGATTTTACCATAAAGACCAGGGAAGTGCATTCAAAAGGCAGACACTGAATATCCCTTTGCGCATGTTGAAACTGTTATTTACACTATGGGTGATGTATCAGTACACCCAGTCACTGTGAAGACAGAGACGTCCTTACGAACTGAGTTGCCAGAAAGAAAGAAAACAGGGATTTCAACATGAAGCAATGGTGACTTTTAAACAGTTACAACGTTTAATGGCTGTGATAACAACATTCTACATTCTAACCCAAATTTCAGAAAAAAATATATATTCCAAAACATGTATCCTATTTGCAGCAAGGCACTAAAGTAGTACTGCAAAAATTGTGCCAAATGAATTCACTTTTTGACCTGAATACACTCTAGTTCCCTGCAGCTAACCTGGGTGTATGGTCACTGGAGATGGCTTGAGCTGACAAATGGGTTAAAGACTGCATTACATAGACAATAGTGTGTTTTACTAGAGATAGCTTAGGAGTAGAACAATCCCTCATCCTTGCATCTAGGAATCTAAGTTGGGGTTGGGTTAAGACAACAACCCACATGCAGATAACGACAGGATGAAGCCAGAGTCACTTTTGATTATCCTTGGTCTGCATGAAGGGGGTTGAACCAACCATGTCTGAGTGTTGTTAGTGTCAGTGATATTTGACTCCGCTGTCCTGGCGTCGTGAGGGAGTTTGTTCCACTATTGGGGGCCAGAGCAGCAAACAGTTTTGACTGGGCTGAGCGGGAACTGTACTTCCTCAGTGGTAGGGAGGCGAGCAGGCCAGAGGTGGATGAACGCAGTGCCCTTGTTTGGGTGTAGGGCCTGATCAGAGCCTGGAGGTACTGCGGTGCCGTTCCCCTCACAGCTCCGTAGGCAAGCACCATGGTCTTGTAGCGGATGCGAGCTTCAACTGGAAGCCAGTGGAGAGAGCGGAGGAGCGGGGTGACGTGAGAGAACTTGGGAAGGTTGAACACCAGACGGGCTGCGGCGTTCTGGATGAGTTGTAGGGGTTTAATGGCACAGGCAGGGAGCCCAGCCAACAGCGAGTTGCAGTAATCCAGACGGGAGATGACAAGTGCCTGGATTAGGACCTGCGCCGCTTCCTGTGTGAGGCAGGGGCGTACTCTGCGGATGTTGTAGAGCATGAACCTACAGGAACGGGCCACCGCCTTGATGTTAGTTGAGAACGACAGGGTGTTGTCCAGGATCACGCCAAGGTTCTTAGCGCTCTGGGAGGAGGAAACAATGGAGTTGTCAACCGTGATGGCGAGATCATGGAACGGGCAGTCCTTCCCCGGGAGGAAGAGCAGCTCCGTCTTGCCGAGGTTCAGCTTGAGGTGGTGATCCGTCATCCACACTGATATGTCTGCCAGACATGCAGAGATGCGATTCGCCACCTGGTCATCAGAAGGGGAAAGGAGAAGATTATTTGTGTGTCGTCTGCATAGCAATGATAGGAGAGACCATGTGAGGTTATGACAGAGCCAAGTGACTTGGTGTATAGCGAGAATAGGAGAGGGCCTAGAACAGAGCCCTGGGGGACACCAGTGGTGAGAGCGCGTGGCGAGGAGACAGATTCTCGCCACGCCACCTGGTAGGAGCGACCTGTCAGGTAGGACGCAATCCAAGCGTGGGCCGCGCCGGAGATGCCCAACTCGGAGAGGGTGGAGAGGAGGATCTGATGGTTCACAGTGTCGAAGGCAGCCGATAGGTCTAGAAGGATGAGAGCAGAGGAGAGAGAGTTAGCTTTAGCAGTGCGGAGCGCCTCCGTGATACAGAGAAGAGCAGTCTCAGTTGAATGACTAGTCTTGAAACCTGACTGATTTGGATCAAGAAGGTCATTCTGAGAGAGATAGCGGGAGAGCTGGCCAAGGACGGCACGTTCAAGAGTTTTGGAGAGAAAAGAAAGAAGGGATACTGGTCTGTAGTTGTTGACATCGGAGGGATCGAGTGTAGGTTTTTTCAGAAGGGGTGCAACTCTCGCTCTCTTGAAGACGGAAGGGACGTAGCCAGCGGTCAGGGATGAGTTGATGAGCGAGGTGAGGTAAGGGAGAAGGTCTCCGGAAATGGTCTGGACAAGAGAGGAGGGGATAGGGTCAAGCGGGCAGGTTGTTGGGCGGCCGGCCGTCACAAGAAGCGAGATTTCATCTGGAGAGAGAGGGGAGAAAGAGGTCAGAGCACAGGGTAGGGCAGTGTGAGCAGAACCAGCGGTGTCGTTTGACTTAGCAAACGAGGATCGGATGTCGTCGACCTTCTTTTCAAAATGGTTGACGAAGTCATCTGCAGACAGGGAGTAGGGGGGGGGGAGGGGGAGGAGGATTCAGAAGGGAGGAGAAGGTGGCAAAGAGCTTCCTAGGGTTAGAGGCAGATGCTTGGAATTTAGAGTGGAAGAAAGTGGCTTTAGCAGCAGAGACAGAGGAGGAAAATGTAGAGAGGAGGAAGTGAAAGGATGCCAGGTCCGCAGGGAGGCGAGTTTTCCCCCATTTCCGCTCGGCTGCCCGGAGCACTGTTCTGTGAGCTCGCAATGAGTCGTCGAGCCACGGAGCGGGAGGGGAGGACCGAGCCGGCCTGGAGGATAGGGGACATAGAGAGTCAAAGGATGCAGAAAGGGAAGAGAGGAGGGTTGAGGAGGCAGAATCAGGAGATATGTTGGAGAAGGTATGAGCAGAGGGAAGAGATGATAGGATGGAAGAGGAGAGAGTAGCGGGGGAGAGAGAGCGAAGGTTGGGACGGCGCGATACCATCCGAGTAGGGGCAGTGTGGGAAGTGTTGGATGAGAGCGAGAGGGAAAAGGATACAAGGTAGTGGTCGGAGACTTGGAAGGGAGTTGCAATGAGGTTAGTGGAAGAACAGCATCTAGTAAAGATGAGGTCGAGCGTATTGCCTGCCTTGTGAGTAGGGGGAAGGTGAGAGGGTGAGGTCAAAAGAGGAGAGGAGTGGAAAGAAGGAGGCAGAGAGGAATGAGTCAAAGGTAGACGTGGGGAGGTTAAAGTCGCCCAGGACTGTGAGAGGTGAGCCGTCCTCAGGAAAGGAGCTTATCAAGGCATCAAGCTCATTGATGAACTCTCCGAGGGAACCTGGAGGGCGATAAATGATAAGGATGTTAAGCTTGAAAGGGCTGGTAACTGTGACAGCATGGAATTCAAAGGAGGCGATAGACAGATGGGTAAGGGGAGAGAGAGAGAATGACCACTTGGGAGAGATGAGGATCCCGGTGCCACCACCCCGCTGACCAGAAGCTCTCGGGGTGTGCGAGAACACGTGGGCGGACGAAGAGAGAGCAGTAGGAGTAGCAGTGTTGTCTGTGGTGATCCATGTTTCCGTCAGTGCCAAGAAGTCGAGGGACTGGAGGGAGGCATAGGCTGAGATGAACTCTGCCTTGTTGGCCGCAGATCGGCAGTTCCAGAGGCTACCGGAGACCTGGAACTCCACGTGGGTCGTGCGCGCTGGGACCACCAGATTAGGGTGGCCGCGGCCACCCACGCGGTGTGGAGCGTTTGTATGGTCTGTGCAGAGAGGAGAGAACAGGGATAGATAGACACATAGTTGACAGGCTACAGAAGAGGCTACGCTAATGCAAAGGAGATTGGAATGACAAGTGGACTACACTTATCGAATGTTCAGAACGTTAAGCTTACGTAGCAAGAATCTTATTGACTAAAATGATTGAAATTATACAGTACTGCTGGAGTAGGCTAGCTGGCAGTGGCTACGTTGTTGACACTACACTAATCAAGTCGTTCCGTCGAGTGTAATAGTTTCTACAGTGCTGCTATTCGGGGGCTAGCTGGCTAGCTAGCAGTGTTGATTACGTAACGTTACGTTAAAAGAACGACAATAGCTGGCTAGCTAACCTAGAAAATCGCTCCAGACTACACAATTGTCTTAGATACAAAGACGGCTATGTAGCTAGCTAGCTACGATCAAACAAATCAAACCGTTGGACTGTAATGAAGTGAAATGAAAATGTGATACTACCTGTGGAGCGAGGCGGAATGTTGACCGGGTTGTTGAAGTTCAATTCGGAAGACGTTGGCTAGCTGTTGGCTAGCTAGCTAGCAGTGACTCCTACGTTAAGGACGACAAATAGTTGGCTAGCTAACCTCGGTAAATTAAGATAATCGCTCTAAGTCTACACACTCTAAACTACACAATTACCTTGGATACGAAGACAGCAAAGACAACTATGTAGCTAGCTAACACTACACTAATCAAGTCGTTGAGTGTAATAGTTTCTACAGTGCTAGTGGACGTTAGCTAGCTGCTGTGCTAGTGGACGTTAGCTAGCTGCGGAGCAGAAAGCAGTGTAGACTACGTTAGGACGACGAAATACGATAATTACGCAATTACGCAATTATCTTTGATAAAAAGACGGCTATGTAGCTAGCTAAGAAGAAATTGCTAAGATTAGACAAATCAAACCGTTGTACTATAATGAAATGTAATGAAAAGTTATACTACCTGCGGACCGGGGGTTGAACCAACCATGTGTAGAGTGTAGATGTGTAACCCGATGCGAACCGCCAACCATGTCTGAGTATTGTTAGTGTCTCCAACCCGGAACCGGTTAGGTTATATACTGGGTCCAACACTCAAGGGGGTTGAACCAACCATGTCTGAGTGTTGTTAGTGTCAGTGATATACTGCATTAGTGTAAAGGTTAGGTTACTGGGTCCAACACTCAGGGGGGTTGAACCAACCATGTCTGAGTGTTGTTAGTGTCAGTGATATACTGCATTAGTGTAAAGGTTAGGTTACTGGGTCCAACACTCAAGGGGGGTTGAACCAACCATGTCTGAGTATTGTTAGTGTCAGTGATATACTGCATTAGTGTAAAGGTTAGGTTACTGGGTCCAACACTCAAGGGGGTTGAACCAACCATGTCTGAGTATTGTTAGTGTCAGTGATATACTGCATTAGTGTAAAGGTTAGGTTACTGGGTCCAACACTCAGGGGGGTTGAACCAACCATGTCTGAGTATTGTTAGTGTCAGTGATATACTGCATTAGTGTAAAGGTTAGGTTACTGGGTCCAACACTCAAGGGGGGTTGAACCAACCATGTCTGAGTGTTGTTAGTGTCAGTGATATACTGCATTAGTGTAAAGGTTAGGTTACTGGGTCCAACACTCAAGGGGTTGTTGAACCAACCATGTCTGAGTGTTGTTAGTGTCAGTGATATACTGCATTAGTGTAAAGGTTAGGTTACTGGGTCCAACACTCAAGGGGGTTGGACCAACCATGTCTGAGTGTTGTTAGTGTCAGTGATATACCAAAGGTTACTGGGTCCAACACTCAAGGGGGTTGAACCAACCATGTCTGAGTGTTGTTAGTGTCAGTGATATACTGCATTAGGTAAAGGTTGAACCAACCATGTCTGAGTGTTGTTAGTGTCAGTGATATACTGCATTAGTGTAAAGGTTAGGTTACTGGGTCCAACACTCAGGGGGGTTGAACCAACCATGTCTGAGTGTTGTTAGTGTCAGTGATATACTGCATTAGTGTAAAGGTTAGGTTACTGGGTCCAACACTCAGGGGGGGTTGGACCAACCATGTCTGAGTGTTGTTAGTGTCAGTGATATACTGCATTAGTGTAAAGGTTAGGTTACTGGGTCCAACACTCAAGGGAGGTTGAACCAACCATGTCTGAGTGTTGTTAGTGTCAGTGATATACTGCATTAGTGTAAAGGTTAGGTTACTGGGTCCAACACTCAAGGGGGGTTGGACCAACCATGTCTGAGTGTTGTTAGTGTCAGTGATATACTGCATTAGTGTAAAGGTTAGGTTACTGGGTCCAACACTCAAGGGGGG
This sequence comes from Oncorhynchus masou masou, assembly GCF_036934945.1. Classification (NCBI taxonomy): domain Eukaryota; kingdom Metazoa; phylum Chordata; class Actinopteri; order Salmoniformes; family Salmonidae; genus Oncorhynchus; species Oncorhynchus masou. The sequence continues at coordinate 73,484 of NW_027005268.1, forward strand.
TTGAACCAACCATGTCTGAGTGTTGTTAGTGTCAGTGATATACTGCATTAGTGTAAAGGTTAGGTTACTGGGTCCAACACTCAAGGGGGTTGAACCAACCATGTCTGAGTGTTGTTAGTGTCAGTGATATACTGCATTAGTGTAAAGGTTAGGTTACTGGGTCCAACACTCAAGGGGGTTGAACCAACCATGTCTGAGTGTTGTTAGTGTCAGTGATATACTGCATTAGTGTAAAGGTTAGGTTACTGGGTCCAACACTCAAGGGGGGTTGAACCAACCATGTCTGAGTGTTGTTAGTGTCAGTGATATACTGCATTAGTGTAAAGGTTAGGTTACTGGGTCCAACACTCAAGGGGGTTGAACCAACCATGTCTGAGTGTTGTTAGTGTCAGTGATATACTGCATTAGTGTAAAGGTTAGGTTACTGGGTCCAACACTCAAGGGGGTTGAACCAACCATGTCTGAGTGTTGTTAGTGTCAGTGATATACTTAGTGTAAAGGTTAGTGTCCAACACTCAAGGGGGTTAGAACCAACCATGTCTGAGTGTTGTTAGTGTAGTGTCCAACACTGGGTCCAACACTCAAGGGGGTTGAACCAACCATGTCTGAGTGTTGTTAGTGTCAGTGATATACTGCATTAGTGTAAAGGTTAGGTTACTGGGTCCAACACTCAAGGGGGTTGAACCAACCATGTCTGAGTGTTGTTAGTGTCAGTGATATACTGCATTAGTGTAAAGGTTAGGTTACTGGGTCCAACACTCAAGGGGGTTGAACCAACCATGTCTGAGTGTTGTTAGTGTCAGTGATATACTGCATTAGTGTAAAGGTTAGGTTACTGGGTCCAACACTCAAGGGGGTTGAACCAACCATGTCTGAGTGTTGTTAGTGTCAGTGATATACTGCATTAGTGTAAAGGTTAGGTTACTGGGTCCAACACTCAAGGGGGTTGAACCAACCATGTCTGAGTGTTGTTAGTGTCAGTGATATACTGCATTAGTGTAAAGGTTAGGTTACTGGGTCCAACACTCAAGGGGGTTGAACCAACCATGTCTGAGTGTTGTTAGTGTCAGTGATATACTGCATTAGTGTAAAGGTTAGGTTACTGGGTCCACTCACACTCAGTGATATACTGGTGTAAAGGTTGAACCACTCACCAACCATGTCTGAGTGTTGTTAGTGTCAGTGATATACTGCATTAGTGTAAAGGTTAGGTTACTGGGTCCAACACTCAAGGGGGAGTATTGAACTGCAACCATGTCTGAGTGTTGTTAGTGTCAGTGATATACTGCATTAGTGTAAAGGTTAGGTTACTGGGTCCAACACTCAAGGGGGCATTAGAACCAACCATGTGTCTGAGTGTTGTTAGTGTCAGTGATATACTGCATTAGTGTAAAGGTTAGGTTACTGGGTCCAACTCACCAACCATGTCTGAGTATTGTTAGGGTGATATGAACCAACCATGTCTGAGTGTTGTTAGTGTCAGTGATATACTGCATTAGTGTAAAGGTTAGGTTACTGGGTCCAACACTCAAGGGGGTTGAACCAACCATGTCTGAGTGTTGTTAGTGTCAGTGATATACTGCATTAGTGTAAAGGTTAGGTTACTGGGTCCAACATCAAGGGGGTTGAACCAACCATGTCTGAGTGTTGTTAGTGTCAGTGATATACTGCATTAGTGTAAAGGTTAGGTTACTGGGTCCAACACTCAAGGGGTTGAACCAACCATGTCTGAGTATTGTTAGTGTCAGTGATATACTGCATTAGTGTAAAGGTTAGGTTACTGGGTCCAACACTCAAGGGGGTTGAACCAACCATGTCTGAGTGTTGTTAGTGTCAGTGATATACTGCATTAGTGTAAAGGTTAGGTTACTGGGTCCAACACTCAAGGGGGTTGAACCAACCATGTCTGAGTGTTGTTAGTGTCAGTGATATACTGCATTAGTGTAAAGGTTAGGTTACTGGGTCCAACACTCAAGGGGGTTGAACCAACCATGTCTGAGTGTTGTTAGTGTCAGTGATATACTGCATTAGTGTAAAGGTTAGGTTACTGGGTCCAACACTCAAGGGGGTTGAACCAACCATGTCTGAGTGTTGTTAGTGTCAGTGATATACTGCATTAGTGTAAAGGTTAGGTTACTGGGTCCAACACTCAGGGGGGTTGAACCAACCATGTCTGAGTATTGTTAGTGTCAGTGATATACTGCATTAGTGTAAAGGTTAGGTTACTGGGTCCAACACTCAGGGGGGTTGAACCAACCATGTCTGAGTGTTGTTAGTGTCAGTGATATACTGCATTAGTGTAAAGGTTAGGTTACTGGGTCCAACACTCAAGGGGGGTTGAACCAACCATGTCTGAGTGTTGTTAGTGTCAGTGATATACTGCATTAGTGTAAAGGTTAGGTTACTGGGTCCAACACTCAAGGGGGGTTGAACCAACCATGTCTGAGTGTTGTTAGTGTCAGTGATATACTGCATTAGTGTAAAGGTTAGGTTACTGGGTCCAACACTCAAGGGGGTTGAACCAACCATGTCTGAGTGTTGTTAGTGTCAGTGATATACTGCATTAGTGTAAAGGTTAGGTTACTGGGTCCAACACTCAAGGGGGTTGAACCAACCATGTCTGAGTGTTGTTAGTGTCAGTGATATACTGCATTAGTGTAAAGGTTAGGTTACCCAACACTCAAGGGGGTTGAACCAACCATGTCTGAGTGTTGTTAGTGTCAGTGATATACTGCATTAGTGTAAAGGTTAGGTTACTGGGTCCAACACTCAACACTCAGGGGGTTGAACCAACCATGTCTGAGTGTTGTTAGTGTCAGTGATATACTGCATTAGTGTAAAGGTTAGGTTACTGGGTCCAACACTCAAGGGGGTTGAACCAACCATGTGTTGTTAGTGTCAGTGATATACTGCATTAGTGTAAAGGTTAGGTTACTGAGTGTTGTTAGTGTCAGTGATATACTGCATTAGTGTAAAGGTTAGGTTACTGGGTCCAACACTCAAGGGGGTTGAACCAACCATGTCTGAGTGTTGTTAGTGTCAGTGATATACTGCATTAGTGTAAAGGTTAGGTTACTGGGTCCAACACTCAAGGGGGGTTGAACCAACCATGTCTGAGTGTTGTTAGTGTCAGTGATATACTGCATTAGTGTAAACACTCAAGGTTAACCAACCATGTCTGAGTGTTGTTAGTGTCAGTGATATACTGCATTAGTTAAAGGTTACTGGGTCCATGTCTGAAGTGTCAGTGATATACTGCATTAGTGTAAAGGTTAGGTTACAACACTCAAGGGGGTTGAACCAACCATGTCTGAGTGTTGTTAGTGTCAGTGATATACTGCATTAGTGTAAAGGTTAGGTTACTGGGTCCAACACTCAAGGGGGTTGAACCAACCATGTCTGAGTGTTGTTAGTGTCAGTGATATACTGCATTAGTGTAAAGGTTAGGTTACTGGGTCCAACACTCAAGGGGGTTGAACCAACCATGTCTGAGTGTTGTTAGTGTCAGTGATATACTGCATTAGTGTAAAGGTTAGGTTACTGGGTCCAACACTCAAGGGGGGTTGAACCAACCATGTCTGAGTGTTGTTAGTGTCAGTGATATACTGCATTAGTGTAAAGGTTAGGTTACTGGGTCCAACACTCAAGGGGGTTGAACCAACCATGTCTGAGTGTTGTTAGTGTCAGTGATATACTGCATTAGTGTAAAGGTTAGGTTACTGGGTCCAACACTCAAGGGTCTGAGTGTTGTTAGTGTCAACCATTACCCATGTCTGTCTGAGTGTTGTTAGTGTCAGTGATATACTGCATTAGTGTAAAGGTTAGGTTACTGGGTCCAACACTCAAGGGGGTTGAACCAACCATGTCTGAGTGTTGTTAGTGTCAGTGATATACTGCATTAGTGTAAAGGTTACTGGGTCCAACACTCAGGGGGTTAACTGTCTGGTCCAACACTCAAGGGGGTTGAACCAACCATGTCTGAGTGTTGTTAGTGTCAGTGATATACTGCATTAGTGTAAAGGTTAGGTTACTGGGTCCAACACTCAAGGGGGTTGAACCAACCATGTCTGAGTGTTGTTAGTGTCAGTGATATACTGCATTAGTGTAAAGGTTAGGTTACTGGGTCCAACACTCAAGGGGGTTGAACCAACCATGTCTGAGTGTTGTTAGTGTCAGTGATATACTGCATTAGTGTAAAGGTTAGGTTACTGGGTCCAACACTCAAGGGGGTTGAACCAACCATGTCTGAGTGTTGTTAGTGTCAGTGATATACTGCATTAGTGTAAAGGTTAGGTTACTGGGTCCAACACTCAAGGGGGTTGAACCAACCATGTCTGAGTGTTGTTAGTGTCAGTGATATACTGCATTAGTGTAAAGGTTAGGTTACTGGGTCCAACACTCAAGGGGGGTTGAACCAACCATGTCTGAGTGTTGTTAGTGTCAGTGATATACTGCATTAGTGTAAAGGTTAGGTTACTGGGTCCAACACTCAGGGGGGTTGAACCAACCATGTCTGAGTGTTGTTAGTGTCAGTGATATACTGCATTAGTGTAAAGGTTAGGTTACTGGGTCCAACACTCAAGGGGGTTGAACCAACCATGTCTGAGTGTTGTTAGTGTCAGTGATATACTGCATTAGTGTAAAGGTTAGGTTACTGGGTCCAACACTCAAGGGGGTTGAACCAACCATGTCTGAGTGTTGTTAGTGTCAGTGATATACTGCATTAGTGTAAAGGTTAGGTTACTGGGTCCAACACTCAAGGGGGTTGAACCAACCATGTCTGAGTGTTGTTAGTGTCAGTGATATACTGCATTAGTGTAAAGGTTAGGTTACTGGGTCCAACACTCAAGGGGGGTTGAACCAACCATGTCTGAGTGTTGTTAGTGTCAGTGATATACTGCATTAGTGTAAAGGTTAGGTTACTGGGTCCAACACTCAAGGGGGGTTGAACCAACCATGTCTGAGTGTTGTTAGTGTCAGTGATATACTGCATTAGTGTAAAGGTTAGGTTACTGGGTCCAACACTCAAGGGGGTTGAACCAACCATGTCTGAGTGTTGTTAGTGTCAGTGATATACTGCATTAGTGTAAAGGTTAGGTTACTGGGTCCAACACTCAAGGGGGTTGAACCAACCATGTCTGAGTGTTGTTAGTGTCAGTGATATACTGCATTAGTGTAAAGGTTAGGTTACTGGGTCCAACACTCAAGGGGGTTGAACCAACCATGTCTGAGTGTTGTTAGTGTCAGTGATATACTGCATTAGTGTAAAGGTTAGGTTACTGGGTCCAACACTCAAGGGGGTTGAACCAACCATGTCTGAGTGTTGTTAGTGTCAGTGATATACTGCATTAGTGTAAAGGTTAGGTTACTGGGTCCAACACTCAAGGGGGGTTGAACCAACCATGTCTGAGTGTTGTTAGTGTCAGTGATATACTGCATTAGTGTAAAGGTTAGGTTACTGGGTCCAACACTCAAGGGGGTTGAACCAACCATGTCTGAGTGTTGTTAGTGTCAGTGATATACTGCATTAGTGTAAAGGTTAGGTTACTGGGTCCAACACTCAAGGGGGTTGAACCAACCATGTCTGAGTGTTGTTAGTGTCAGTGATATACTGCATTAGTGTAAAGGTTAGGTTACTGGGTCCAACACTCAAGGGGGTTGAACCAACCATGTCTGAGTGTTGTTAGTGTCAGTGATATACTGCATTAGTGTAAAGGTTAGGTTACTGGGTCCAACACTCAAGGGGGTTGAACCAACCATGTCTGAGTGTTGTTAGTGTCAGTGATATACTGCATTAGTGTAAAGGTTAGGTTACTGGGTCCAACACTCAAGGGGGTTGAACCAACCATGTCTGAGTGTTGTTAGTGTCAGTGATATACTGCATTAGTGTAAAGGTTAGGTTACTGGGTCCAACACTCAAGGGGGGTTGAACCAACCATGTCTGAGTGTTGTTAGTGTCAGTGATATACTGCATTAGTGTAAAGGTTAGGTTACTGGGTCCAACACTCAAGGGGGGGTCAACCCACCTCATTATTGCAATAATTCATCAATATATAAAAAAGATGATTGTTTGAAGAAATGACCAAAACTCTCTCAGTACTGAATTTCCACAACAGCACCACACTCCATATTTTCAAGCCTGGTGGTGGCTGTACCATGTAATGCGTATGCTTTTCATCAGCAAGGACTGGGAGGTTTTTCAGGATAAAAAGACGCAGAATGTATGTAAGCACAGCCAAAATCTTATTGGAAAACCTGGTTCCGTCTGTTGTCAAAGAAACATGGATTTTGTATGAAGTCTGTCCAAATTGATACATTTTTAAGTACATAACCATAGAGGACATTCATTTTTTATTACCATATACTATTTGAAAGTTCACACACTCCCAGGAATGTCATACAATTTTTATTTATTTCATTTTAATTTGACTAGGCAAGTCAGTTAAGAAAAAATTCTTATTTTCAATGACAGCCTAGGAACAATGCGTTAACTGCCTGTTCAGGGGCAGAACAACAGATTTGTAACTTGGGGGTTTGAACTTGCAACCTTCCAGTTGCTAGTCCAATGCTCTAACCACTAGGCTACCCAGCCGCCTCATGAGGGCCGCCATAACGGATTATTTGATTATACACTAACTTTCACACCCATAGATGGCCGGGTGGGGTGGGTGTGGAGCCAGAGACTTCAGAAATTCAAACTTTAGGACCCAGCTCCGACATTTGAATATAACATTTTATTTTATCAAGCAAAAGTATGCTACATTTTATCTCTGAGCAAGATTACTGAGTGTATGTATATTATTTACCTTCAGAGGTGAATATTAAAACCAGTTGCCGTGATCATTTTTGTTGTTGTTGTGCACTCTCCTCAAACAATAGCATGGTATTTTTTCACTGTAATAGCTACTGTAAATTGGACAGTGCAGTTAGATTAACAAGAATTGAATTGTCCTGTTACAACAGTCATGCTAATCACATTAGCGTCCGTTATTTCAACCGTCCCATGTACAGGACACCGATCCCTTAGAGGCTAACCACTAGGCTACTTTTTTGACCTGACTGCAGTTTGGCGTCATAACATACTTCAGTGGGCAAATGCTTACCTTCCATGGCCACAGGCACGTTGGAAAAGTGCCCTCTTAATGGATGAATTCCAGTTTTGTCTGTACCGCGTATGGCGTTGTGTAGGGGAGCGGTTTACTGATGTCAACGTTGTGAACAGAGTGCCCTGTGGTGGGGTTATGGTATGGGCAGGCATGAGCTATGGACAGCGAACACAATTGCATTTTATCGATGGCAATTTGAATGCAAATAGATAACGTTACGAGGCCCATTGTCGTGTCATTCATCTGCTGCCATCACCTCATGTTTCAGCATGATAATGCACGGCCTCATGTCACAAGGATCTGTACACAATTCCTGGAAGCTGAACACGTCTCAGTTCTTCCATGCCCTTCATACTCACCAGACACGTCACCCATTGAGCATGTCTGGGATGCTCTAGAGCAACATGCATGGTAGCATGTTCGACTTCCCGCCATGTCCAACAGACATTGAAGAGGAGTGGGACAACATTACACAGGCCACAATCAACAGCCTGCAACTTACATACAGTATATCACAAAAGTTAGTACACCCCTCACATTTTTGTAAATATTTGAGTATATCTTTCATGTGACAACACTGAAGAAATGCCACTTTGCTACAATGTAAAGTAGTGAGTGTACAGCTTGTATAACAGTGTACATTTGCTGTCCCCTCAAAATAACTCAACACACAGCCATTAATGTTTAAACCGCTGGCAACAAAAGTGAGTATACCCATAAGTGAAAATGTCCAAATTTTATATTTCAGATTCTTCAAAGGATCCACCCTTTGCCTTGATGAGAGCTTTGCACAGTCTTGACATTCTCTCAACCAGCTTGACAAAGTAGTCACCTGGAATGCATTTCAATTAACAGGTGTGCCTTGTTAAAAGTTCATTTGTGGAATTTATTTCCTTCTTAATGCATTTGACCCAATCAGTTGTGTTGTGACAAGGTATACAGACGATAGCCCTATTTGGTAATAGACCAAGTCCATGTTATGGCAAGAACAGCTCAAGTAGGTAAAGAAAAACGACAGTCCATCATTACTTTAAGACATGAAGTTCAATCACTCTGGAAAAATTCAACAATGCAAAAAACATCAAAGCGGTATGATGGAACTGGCTCTCATGAGGTCCGCCACAGGACTTGCTGCTCTGTAAGTTCATTACCATCCTCAGAAATTGGCAATTAACTGCAACTCAGAGTCCATCGCAAATAAATGCCTCACAGAGTTTAAGTGACAGACAAATCACAACATCAACTGACATGTGGATTTTATAAAGATGGTTATAACATGGATCTTTTAGCAATTTGATTTGGAATTTTACGATCCATTTAAGTATCAATATATAATTTGAACTTTCACTCTATAGCCTATAGAAATGCTTTGAAAAACACATTCATAAACAGCAAAAGAAGACTGTTTAAATAAAAAAGCACAAGGTATAAGGTTTCGTAGTGTCTGTCCTATACGTAGGAGATGTAAGAAAGCTCAGGATTTTTTGTTGTTGTTGTTGACATATTTAACCCATTATTTTTTGTTTGCACAAAACTACCTTACATTATTTTGAATGGGTTACCTTTCGACAAGTCCCGTGACACTCTGCTATCAGAATACACAGATTGCATTGAAAGGTCAGCAGTAGATGCACAAAAGTTGCGTTGTGATCAGATTGTGTTCAGATCTGGCTGACCATTTCAGGAGGGAGTCAGGGAGGCGCTGTGTGCAGATTTCTCCTGAAACTAGATGTAATCAGGCTGAAAGCACATACATTGGGCCACGTTAACAGCATGCCCCTCACAAATATTCAGAAAATGTGTTTTTGGGAGCAAAAGGCAACTTTTCATAATACCATTGGAGGAAATAAATTCCTAGCCCGTGAGGAACATTACAGTCAAGGACTGAGGCACTTTTTTATTTAACTAGGCGAGTCAGTTAGGAACAAATTCTAATTTACATTGACGGCCTACCTGGAGCAAATTAGGTTTAAGTGTTTTGCTCAAGGACACATCGACTGGTTTTTCACCTTGTTGGCTTGGGTATTGGAACCAGCAACATTTCAGTTCCTAAACCAACGCTCTAACCGCTAGGCTACCTGGCGCCATGACTTTGATCACCCACATTCTCGAAACCCAAGAAAACAAATACTTAGCTTCCTAGTACGTATGGATATTAAATAGTTTGTGAATTACTTGTTTGAGTGTTACTGTCAAAATTATTTCTAAAATATAAATATTTTTTTACATCAATGACAGCCGCATGGGCCTCCAGAGTTTGTGCTGTGGGGGTGTTGAAAGTTAGACATTTATGTCAAAATAAACATGTCTCCAACTCCCATATCACACACTCACAAGCTGAAAATAAATACTGTATGTATAAATTGTACAATCAATTGGTGAGAGAAAGAGAGCCTCAAATATTGCATTAATTTCTACAAATCCACTGAGTACATGAATTGTGACAGTCGGTTGCAGTTTCAGTCACATGTATTGATATACCATCCAACGTGTAATTAATAATTTCACCATGCTCAAGTGTATATTCTGTGTCCTTCAGCCATATATGTAGCCATCTACCAATAGGTGCCCTTCTTTGAAAGACATTTGAAAGCCTCCCTGCTCTTTGTGGTTGAATCTATATTTTAAATTTGCTGCATGACTGAGGGACCTAATGTGTGATAAGGTAGTCATTCAATTGTCATGCTAAATGCCATTATTGCACAGAGAGTGAGCTCATTTTTCTTGAAATGATTTAGGCTTTCCATCACAAAGGGATTGAATACTTAATGAGTCAAGCTATTTCATATATCTCATTAATTTGTAAAAATGTCTAAAAACATCATTCCACTTGGACATTATGAGGAATTGGGTGTAGGCCAGTGACAAACAAAATACATTTAATCAATTTTAAATTCAGGCTGCAACAAACATTTTTGGAAAAAGTCAGGGGTATGAATACTTTCTGAAGGTACCTTATCTCATTAAGTCTGAAAGAAATCATCAAGAGGGGATGTAAAACATTTAACCTGAAATATCAAACTCAGTGTTGTTAAAATGTAATATAACTTACCCTAGATGTTTTGGTAAGTCCTTGATTTTGCGATAGTTGTGGTGTTCTCTCATGACATGAATGAGTGTATGAGAGAGTTAAAGCTCTCTGACCTGTGTGTATCCTAACAAGTCACATGGTGCGTTATTTACATACACACAAATCATATCTAAGTTTATTTGGTACATGCAGAGAATACAGTGTGGTGGTATGTTCTGTATTATCAAATGAGGAGACAAACTAATCACACAAGTCAGAGTTCTACTTAAACTAAATATTTGTTCACTTATTAATAAGGAAAGCAGGTCACACCAGAGACACAAGTGAATTATTTGCGGTAAAGTAAGTGCTTTGCGATAATGTCCCATAGGTGATTCACTGAGAGCCCCAAGACAAAGAATACAAAGACCTTCTATAGCAAAGTTCATCCTCCTGAATGTTCATGACAAACAACAGATGTGTGGAATGGGTCACAAGGTTAGAATTTGTATGAAAGATACTAATAATTCACAGTTGACAGTATCTGCTGTACAGACTGTTCTCATTGTGCAGAGTTCGGCCCCGAAGGCAGACTTCCATTTCGTCCCTGATATCCCATTGTACAAAAACACCAACTCATTCTATGGCATAAATCAATTGTCAGCTCCAGATACCCCTTTCTCAAGTAAAACCATTGTCCTTTAACCATTACTATATCCCAAGATAGGTGCAACATCAGAGAAGTCGTGCAATCGTTCCAGACACTACCCCACACATCCTCAGACCTCATCTCCCCCAAGGCCAATGGAGGGAGTGACTGGTGCCCAGACAATGAATTGGTTCCCTATTAATCAACACATCCTTTCACATGATTTGCAAATAGTGAAGACACATACAACTTGTTAAGGTTAGGGTGTAGTATTTTGACGTCCGGATGAAAAGCGTGCCCAAAGTAAACTGCCTGTTACTGAGGCCCAGAAGCTATGGTATGCTTCCAATAGAAAACACTCTAAAGTTTCTAAAATTGTTAAAATAATGTCTGTGAGTATAACAGAACAGATTTGGCAGGCGAAGCCCTGAGGACAATCCATCCAGGGAAAACATTTTTTGAGGTCATTGTGTTTTCTATGGGCAACCTGACTTATTAGGGTCCAGATTGCAGATCCTATTGCTTACACTAGATGTCAACAGTCTATAGAATTTGTTTGATGTTTTTCTTTTGAGAAATGAAGTAGTCCTATTCTTTCCATGTGTCACTCAGAAGGTCTCTAGTCTTTTGGTGCACGTGAACAGGAGCATGCTCCATGTTGTTTTTCTCCGGTATTGCAAACAGATTATTCCGTCTTAAATTTGATCGATTATTTACATTTTAGGGTACCTGAGGTTGGATTAAAAATGTTGTTTAAATGTTTAGACCAAGTTTACAGGTAACTTATTAGATCATTTGTAGGCATGTTGGGCGAGTTGGAACCGGTGTATTTCTGAATCAAACGTGCCAAATAAATTGACATTTTTGGGACAAAAAGAAGGACTTTATCGAACAAAACGACCATTCATTGTGTAACTGAGACATTTTGGATTGCAAAAGGATGAAGATCTTCAAAGGTAAGCAATTTATTTTATTTCTATTTCATGTTCTATTTCATGTTTTCATGTTTTTGTATGCGGGGCGCTGTCCTCAGATAATCGCATGGTGTGCTTTCACCGTAAAGCCTTTTGAAATCTGACACAGCGGCTGGATTAACAAGAAGTTAAGCTTTATTTTGATGTACTACACGTATTTATATTTCTGTAGTTTGAATTTGGGGCTCTGCAATTTCACCGGATGTTGTCAAATCTATCCCAGAAACGGGATTCGAGCTTAAGGGAACCCTAAGTGGTTTTAAGCCAGTCTACACCACTCCAGCTGATGCTTGGCATTGCACATGGTGATATTAAGCTTCTGTGCTGCTGCTCGGCCATGGAAAACCATTTCATGAAGGTCCTGACAAACAATTTTTGTGGTGATGTCGCTTCCAGAGGCAATTTGCGACCTACGTAGTGAGTGTTGCAACCGAGGATAGCCATTTTTCCGTTTCAGCACTCGGCGGTCCCATTCTGTGAGCTTCTGTGGCCTACCACATCACGGCGGAGTGGTTGTTGCACTGAGACATTTCAACTTCAAAATAACAGCGCTTACAGTAGCTGTAGCATGGCAGAATTTTGACGAACTGACATTTGGAAAAGGTGGCCACACACAGAGATGCATACAAAGCTCTTCCCCGCCCTCCATTTGGCAAATCTGACCATAATTATATCCTCCTGATTCCTGCTTACAAGCAAAAACTAAAGAAGGAAGTACCAACACAGTACGATAGTTGTCTGATGACGCGGATGCTACACTACAGGACTGTTTTGCTAGCACAGACTGGAATATGTTCCGGGATTCATCCAATGGCATTGTGGAATACATCACCTCAGTCATCGGCTTCAACAATAAGTGCATCAATGATGTTGTCCCCACAGTGACTGTACGCACATATCCAAACCAGAAGCCATGGATTACAGGAAACATCCGCATCGAGCTAAAGGTTAGAGCTGCCGCTTTCAAGGAGCAGGAGACTAAACCGGATGCTCATAAGAAACCCTGCTATGCCCTCAGATGAACCATCAAACAAGCAGTGTCAATACCGGATTAAGATTGAATCCTACTACACCGGCTCTGATGCTCGTCGGATGTGGCAGGGCTTGAAAACCATTACGGACTACAAAGAGAAACCTAGATGCGAGCTGCCCATTGACTCAAGCCTACCAGACGAGCTAAATGCCTTTTATGCTTGCTTCTAGGCAAGCAACACTGAAGCATGCACAAGAGCACCAGCTGTTCTGGATGACTGTGTGATAACCCTCTTGTTAGCCGATGTGAACAAAACCTTTAAACAGGTCAATATTCACAAAGCCGCTGGGCAAGATGGATTACCAGGACATGTACTCAAAGCATGCATGGACCAACTGTCAAGTGTCTTCACTGACATTTTCAACCTTTCCCTGACCAATGTCTGTAATACCTACATGTTTCAAGCTGACCACCATAGTCCTTGTGCAAAAGGAAGTAAAGGTAACCTGCCTAAATGATTACTGCCCCGTGGCACTCCCATTGGTAGCCATGAAGTGCTTTGAAAGGCTGGTCTTGGCTCGTCAACAGCATCCTCCCTGACACCCTAGAGCCACTCCAATTCGCAGTACGCCCCAACAGGTCCGCAGATGATGCAATCTCAATCGCACTCCACACTGCCTTTTCTCACCTGGACAAAATAAACACCTACAGTATGTGAGAATGCTGTTCATTGACTACAGCTCAGCATTCAACACCATAGCTCCCACGAAGTTATCACTAAGCTATGGACTCTGCGACTAAACACCTCCCTCTGCAACTGGAACCTGGACTTTCTGATGGGCTACTGCCAGGTGGTAAGAGTAGGCAACAACACGTCTGCCATGCTAATCCTTAACACTGGGGCCCCTCAGGGGTGGGTACTTAGTCCCCTCCTGTATTCCCTGTTCACCCACGATTGCATGGCCAAACACAACTCCAACACCATCATTAAGTTTGCTGATGATACAAAAGTGGTAGGCCTGATCACTGACAACGAGGAGACGGCAGGTGCCGCCCAATTGTTCAGTTTTTGATTTGTTAAAAAAGTTTGAAATATCCAATATATGTCGCTCCACGTCATGATTGTGTCCCACTTGTTGTTGATTCTTCACAAAAAAATACAGTTTTATATCTTTATGTTTGAAGCCTGAAATGTGGCAAAAGGTCGCAAAGTTCAAGGGGGCCAACTACTTTCGCAAGGCACTGTACTTCTGTATACAGTTCCTTGCAAAAGTATTCATCCCCCTTGACGTTTTTCCTATTTCGTTGCATTACAACCTGCTTTTTTAATTATTTTTATTTGATATCATGTAATGGACATACACAAAATAGTCCAAATTGGTGAAGTGGCAACACGAAAAACCTGCCCAGAGAGGGCCACCCACCAAAACTCACGGACCTGGAATGGAGGGCATTAATCAGAGAGGCAACAAAGAGACCAAAGATAACCCTGAAGATTCTGCAAAGCTCCACAGCGGGGATTTTAGTACCTCTCCATAGGACCACATTAAGCCGTACACTCCACAGAGCTGGGTTTTATGGAAGAGTGGCCAGCAATAAGCCATTGAATGAAGAAAAAATAAGCAACCATGTTTGATGTTCACCAAAAGGCATGTGTGAGATTCCCCAAATGTATGAAAGAAGGTACTCTGGTCAGATGAGACTAAAATTGAGCTTTTTGGCCATCAGAGAAAATGCTATGTCTGGTGCAAACCCAACACCTCTCATCACCCCGAGAACAACATCCCCACAGTGATGCATGGTGGTAGCAGCATCATGCTTGTGGAATGTTTTTCATCGGCAAGGACTGGGAAACTGGTCAGAATTGAAGAATCATGGATGTCGCTAAATACAGGGAAATTCTTGAGTGAAACCTGTTTCAGTCTTCCAGACACATGAGACTGGAACGTAGGTTCACCTTCCAACAGGCCAATGACCCTAAGCATACTGCTAAAGCAGCACTCGAGTGGAAACATTTAAATGTCTTGGAATGGCCTAGTCAAAGCCCAGACCTCAATCCAATTGAGAATCTATGGTATGACATGAAGATTGCTGTACACCAGCAGAACCCATCCAAGTTGAAGGAGCTGAAGTAGTTTTGTCTTGAAGAATGAGCAAAGATCCCAGCGGCTAGATGTGCCAAGCTTATAGAGACCTACCCCAAGTGACTTGCAACTGTAATTGCTGCAAAAGTTTGCTTTTGGGGGGGTGAATAGTTGTGCAATGTCAAGTTTGACATTTTTTGTGTTATTTCTTGTTTGTTTCACAATAAAACATATTTTTGCATCTTCAAAGTGGTAGGCATGTTGGGTAAATCAAAATATACAAACCCTAAAAACACTATTTTAATTCTAGGTTGTAAGGCAACGAAATAGGATAAATACCAAGGTGGTAAATACTTTCGCAAGTGTGTGTGAATATGTGGATAGAGTTATATGAGTGTGCATAGAGTCAGTGCAGATAGTCTATGGTTACACTGCACATAGACAGCCATTGATGAGCTGTACAGCAGTCGTTTTGCTTGGAGATAGAAGCTGTCTTGGATCCGTTGGTCTGAGACCTGATGCTCATATACCACCTGTCAGACGAGAACAGTCTGTGCCTGGGGTGGCTGAAGTCTTTGACAATTTTCTGGGACTTCCTCAGACACCGCCTGGTATGAATGTCCTGGATGGCTGGGGGTTCGCCCCCATTAATAGACTGGGCTGTTCTCGACACCTTCTGTAGAGCCTTGCAGTCAAGATCAGTGCTGTACAAGACAGAGATTCAACCAGTGCAGCCAGAACTACCACAATACAGAATGCAATCTTTGGTGTGAGTTTATGAAGTTCACACAGCAGCATTATGGAAATGTATTTGAGCCTCTGTGTTACATCTTCCCCCCCACACACTGACTGACATGTTGTCATTACCTCTCAAATAAGTAGCTAGCTAGCAAGGCTAAACTTTTCTCTCTCTCTCCCTTTCCATCCGACTGGCTGGTTAGTGGACATTTGCGTCTGTGGATACTATGGGGATCATGTTGAGATGCACACATAAACAAAGCTAAAAGGCTCAAACTCAGCTGGTTGGTCCCTTTTATGTTGTTCATCGGCTGACTTAACTAATGCACTCATATCCACAGAAGTTATATGACCAAAACACAAAATAATTATGGAAATAGACATCTCAGAGAGGAGACAACTCACAAGGGGAAAAAAAGTGCACCATTGCATGATCAGTTAATAGCGACTAATTTTAATTGACTAGAATTCAAAACGTATCATGAATGATAAAAACTCAGATCAACATGCAAATGCTGCATGCAAGCACACAGATGGAATTTCAAACTGCTCAGGGATTTGCATTTTGTCCTGAGCAGAAATGAAAGTGACATCACTCATATCCCTCAGCACCTGTATGTCCCAGCCACAGGTTAACCCAGCCACCTGCAAGGACTGACTCTTTCACCTTACATAATCAAATCATATGGGCTTTAGACATACAGTGACATGCAAAAGTATTCAACCCCCTTGGTGTGTTTCCTTTTTTGTTGCATTACAAACTGTCATTTAAATAGATTTTTATTTTGATTTCATGTAATGGACATACACATAATAGTCAAAATTGGTGCAGTGAAATTGAACAAAAACGAAAAGGTGGTGCCTGCATATGTATTCATCCCCTTAGCTTTGAAGCCCCTAAATAAGATCTGGTTCAAACAATTACCTTCTGAAGTCACATAATTAGTTAGATTGAACACAGGTGGACTTTATTTAAGTGTCACATGATCTGTCACATAATCTCAGTTTTCAACACCACTAAGCAAGGGGCACCGCCAAGCAAGGAGCTATCCAAACAGGTCGGGGACAAAGTTGTTGAGAAGTACAGATAAGGGTTGGTTTATAAAAAAATAAGAACATTTGAACATCTCACTGAGCACCATTAAATCCATTATTAAAGAATGGAAAGAACCTGGCACCACAACAAACCTGCCAAGAGAGGACCGCCCTCCAAAACTCACAGACCAGGCAAGGAGGGCATTAATCAGAGAGGCAACAAAGAGACCAAAGATAACGCTGAAGGAGCTGCAAAGCTCCACAGAGGAGATTGGAGTATTTTTCCATAGGCCCATTTTAAGCCGAACACTCCACAGAGTGGCCAGAAAAAAATGCCATTGCTTAAAGAAAGAAATAAGCAAACACATTTGTTGTTAGCCAAAAGGCATGTGGGAGATTTAGCTTTCCGGCCATCAAGGGAAACGCTGGCGCAAACCCAAAACCTCACATCATCCCGAGAACAGCATCGGCATATTTTTCATTTGCAGGGACTAGGAAACTGGTCAGAATTGAAGGAATGACGGATGGTGCTAAATACATGGACATTCTTGAGAGAAACCTGTTTCTGTCTTCCAGAGATTTGACAGTGGGACAGTGGTTCACCTTCCAGCAGGACAATGACACTAAGCATACTGCTAAAGCAACACTTCAGGGGTTTATTAAGGGGAAACATTTAAATGTCTTTGAATGGCCTAGTCAAAGCCCAGACCTCAATACAATTGAGAATCTGTGGTATGACTTAAATATTGCTGTACACCAGTGGAACCCATCCAACTTGAAGGAGCTGAAGCAGTTTTGCCTTGAACAATCCCTGTGGCTGGATGTGCCACGCTTATAGAGACTTGCAGCTGTATTTGCTGCAAAAGGTGCCTCTAAAAAGTATTGACTTTGGGGGGATGAATAGTTATGCATGCTTAAGTTTTCCGTTTTTTTGTCTTATTTCTTGTCTGTTTCACAATGAAACATATTTTACATCTTCAAAGTGGTAGGCATGTTGTGTAAATCAATGATACAAACCCACCCAAAAATCTATTTCAATTACAGGTTGTAATGCAACAAAACTGGAAAAATGTCAAGGGGGGTGAATACTTTCGCAAGTCACTGTACACGGTATTAATCTGTTGTTTGGATCCTGGATCTCTTTCTAATTGCAGTTTGAATGCAGTATAGATTTGTACTTACAGGTTAACAATATGTGATATCTTCATAAAAAAAAAAATCTTTGTTCAAACACAGACACATTCTCAAACAAGTTTTTGTTTGTTTATCATGGTCTTAAATAGTAGAGGTAATACATCTGGAGTGCTAATACTATGGACACTGAACAAAACTATGAACACAGCATGTTAATGGGATCGATATGACAACAGCCAGTGAAAGTGCAGGGCGCCAAATTCAAAACAATAGAAATCTCATAATTCATTTTCCTCAGACATACATGTATTTCACACCATTTTAAAGATACACTTCTTGTTAATCCCACCACAGTGTCTGATTTCAAAAAGACTTTACGACGAAAGCACACTAAAAGATTATGTTAGATGAGTGCCTATTCACAGAAAAACACAGACATTTTTCCAGCCAAATAGAGGAGTCACAAAAAGCAGAAATACAGATACATTAATCACTAACCTTTGATGATATTCATCAGATGACACTCAAAGAACTTCATGTTACAAAATGTATGTATGTTTTGTTCGATAAAGTTCATATTTATAACAGACAATCTCAGTATACATTGGCACGTTACATTCAGTAGTTCCAAAAACATGATGGTGATTTTGCAGAGCCACATCAATTTTCAAAAATACTCATCATAAATGTTGATGAAAATACAAGTATTATTCATGGAACTGTCAATAAACTTCTCCTTAATACAACCGCTGTGTGAAATTTAAAAAAAAAACTTTACTGAAAAAGCAATAAACTGAGTACGGCGCTCAGAGACCAAAACAACCATGAAGATATCCACCATGTTGGAGATGTCAGAATAGCATTATAAATATTCACTTACCTTTGATGATCTACTTCAGAATGCACTCCCAGGAATCAATGTTCCACAATAAATGTTTGTTTTGTTCGATAATGTCCATCATGTATGTCCAAATACCTTCACAAATCCAAACTCACGAAGCGTGTTCACTAGGAGCAGACAAAAAGTCCAAAGGTTCTGTTACAGTCCGTAGAAACATGTTAAGCGATGTATAGAATCAATCTTTAGGATGTTTTTAATTTGATATTAAATATTTTTAGCTTAGATCAATGTTTATGATGAGTATTTCTGTAATTTGATGTGGCTCTCTGTATTTTCACCGGATGTTGTCACGCCCTGGTCTAAATATATTATGTTTATTCTTCATTTATTTGGTCAGGCCAGGGTGTGACATGGGTTATTGTGTTGTGTTTTTGTCTTGGGGTTTTGTGGGATGTCTAGCGTTAGTCTATGGCTGCCTGAGGCAGTTCTCAATCAGAGTCAGGTGATTATGTTTGTCTCTGATTGGGAACCATATTTAGGCAGCCATATTATTTGTGTGTTTCGTGGGTGATTGTCCTTAGTGTCCTTGTTCCTGTCTCTGTGTTAGTTTACACTAGTATAGGCTGTTTCGGTTTTCGTTACGTTCTTTTGTTTTGTAGTATTTGTATTGATTCGTGTTTACGTTTGTTCATTAAACATGGATCGCAATCTACACGCTGCATTTTGGTCCGACTCTCCTTCACCGCATGAAAACCGTTACAGATGTTTGTTTGAGACAATGCATTTTTGAACATAATTTCAAATGAGGTTTTTGGACATACAGATTAACTATATCGAACAAAACACACATTTATTGTCTAACATGGAGACCTGGAAGTGCCATCTGATGAAGATCATCAAAGGTTAGTGATTAATTTAATTGCTATTTCTAACTTTTGTGAGCTCTCTCCTTGGCTAGGAAATGGCTGTATGGTTTTCTGTCACTAGGCACTGACCTAACATAATCGCATGCTGTGCTTTCGCAATAAAGCCTTTTTGAAATCGGACACTGTGGATGGATTGAAAAGAAGTTTATCTTTAAAATGGTGTATAATACTTGTATGATTGAGGGATTTGAATTATGGGATTTCTGTTGTTTTGAATTTGGTGCCCTGCAATTTCACTGGCCTTTATCGAGGTGCTGGTACCAGAGAGGTTTTAATAAGCATTGATCCCTTGTTTCATGCCCGGAAATAAAATATCCCAGAAATGTTCCATGTCCACAAAAAGGTTATTTAAAAAAAGCTGATGACTGTGCACAAATGCCACAGATGTCTCACGTTTTGAGAGAGAGTGCGAATTGCATGCTGACTGCAGGAATGTCCATCAGAGCTGTTGACAAAGAATGTAATGTTAATTTCTCTACCATAAGCCAAATAAAATGTTATTTTAGCTGGTTCTGCAATTGGGCTGACAGGAAAAGAAAAGCTTGGACTGAGCTGAGCGGTATCTGCCCTCCTGTATGGGTGGGAGGGCCAAGAGACCAGAGGTGGCAGAACAGAGTGCTCGGGATATAGGGTTTGAGCATAACCTCTGGGTAGGGAGGGGCAGTTCATCTTGTTGCTCTGTAGGCAAGCACTATGGACTTGCAGTGGATGCAATCTTCGAATGAATGCCAGTAGAGTGTGCGGAGGAGCAGGGTGACATGAGAGAACTTGGTAAGGTTGAACAGCGGGCTGACTGCAGCGTTCTGTATAAGTTGCAGGGGTTTGATGGAACAAGTGGGGAGCACAGCCAACAGCGAGATATCGTAATCACAAGTTGTGTTTGATTTCTGTGTGAGGCAGTGTCGTACTCTACGGATGTTGTAGCGAATGAACCTGGAGGAGCGAGTCACTGCTCTGATGTTTTCATAGAATGAAAGAGTGGAGGCACAGCTCCGTCTTGTCAAGGTTGAGCTTGAGCTAGTGGGTCGACATCCATGCTGAGTTTGAGGATGCGTGTCGCCACTTGGGTTTCAGAATGGGGGAGGAGAAAAGTAGTTCAGTGTCATCCCAATATAGCAATGATAGGAGAGACCATGTGAGGATATGAGGGAGTGACATGGTGTACAGAGAGAAGAGGAGAGGGCATAGAACCGAGCCCTAGGAGACACCAGTTGAGAGAGTACGTGCTGCAGACACAAATCCTCTTAACGACAACTAGTAGAAGTGGCCTGCCAGGTTGGATGCAATCCAAGAGTGTACAGATCCTGAGACGCACAGCCCTGAGAGGGTGGAGAGGAGGATCTGATGGTTCACGGTGTCAAAGGCAGCGGATAGATCTAGGAGGATGAGAACAGAGGAGTGAGATAACTTACATGACACAGAGAAAGTGTGATACGACATGCTAGCTACATCACATCTTAATTTTTGAGTTGAATGTTAGTTTGTTTTATTGGAGAGTTGAACATTTTGTATTACGCTCAATAGTTGTTGGTTTTGTTTTATCAACAGTTAAATACATGTAATGTTATTACAGGGTGGCTATATATGGGATTTGGCTTATTCATTTAGCATCAGTATTAGGTAATGGATTGTCTTTTTCTTCATGTTATGTTCTACTTTGAACTTAGGGTCCTTTTCTGCCACTAAGATTGCATCATATTATTCAAATGTATAGGGACTGACTGTGCAGGAGTTATGGTCAGATTTACCAAAAGGAGGTTATCTCTGGTAATACTCACCACCACTGGTCATGGAAAACCAAACAGGCATTAGTGGTGCAGACTTGGGGATCAATGAACTCCAACCACCTCTTCCGCATACGGTCCTTAGGCAGAGCATGCAAACCTTAGAAATTTGACTGTGGAGGCATTGTCAATACATGTTGGGCTTTTAGTCACAAACGGCAGTTCTTTGAAGGCATTGGGGGCGAGGAAACAGAGCCCTGTTCAATGAAGGGAAGCGAAGTTGGCTGAGGGTCGATTAGCACATAGAGCTTGGCAAAAGGGGGCATGAATTTTAGACGAGACATTATGACCAGAATTATCCTATTTACACTTTGTATTCAATGTTCGCACTATAATAAATGTTTCTGACTCATTTCGATGTCACATACAGTGGGGTAAAAAAGTATTTAGTCAGCCACCAATTGTGCAAGTTCTCCCACTTAAAAAGATGAGAGAGGCCTGTAATTTTCATCATAGGTACACTTCAACTTTGACAGACAAAATGAGGGAAAAAAATCCAGAAAATCACATTGTAGGATTTTTAATGAATTTATTTGTGAATTATGGTGGAAAATAAGTATTTGGTCATGTACAAACAAGCAAGATTTATAGCTCTCACAGACCTATAACTTCTTCTTTAAGAGACTCCTCTGTCCTCCACTCGTTACCTGTATTAATGGCACCTGTTTGGACTTGTTATCAGTATAAAACAGTCACACTCCAAACTCCAGTATGGCCAAGACCAAAGAGCTGTCAAAGGACACCAGAAACAAAATTGTAGACCTGCACCAGGCTGGGAAGACTGAATCTGCAATAGGTAAGCAGCGTAGTTTAAAGAAATCAACTGTGGGAGCAATTAATAGGAAATGGAAGACATACAAGACCACTGATAATCTCCCTCGATCTGGGGCCCCATGCAAGATCTCACCCCGTGGGGTCAAAATGATCCCAAGATCGGTGACTAAAAATCCCAGAACCACACGGGGGGACCTAGTGAATGACCTGCAGAGAGCTGGGACCAAAGTAACAAAGCCTACCATCAGTAACACACTACGCCACCAGGCTCTCAAATCCTGCAGTGCCAGACGTGTCCCCCTGCTTAAGCCAGTACATGTCTAGGCCCGTCTGGAGTTTGCTAGAGAGCATTTGAATGATCCAGAAGAAGATTGGGAGAATGTCACATGGTCAGATGAAACCAAAATATAACGTTTTGCTAAAAACTCAACTCGTCATGTTTGGAGGACAAAGAATGCTGAGTTGCATCCAAAGAACACCATACATACTGTGAAGCATGGGGGTGGAAACATTATACTTTGGGGCTGTATTTCTGCGAAGGGACCAGGACGACTGATCCGTGTAAAGAAAAGAATGAATGGGGCCATGTATCATGAGATTTTGAGTGAAAACCTCCTTCCATCAGCAAAGGCATTGAAGATGAAACGTGGCTGGGTCTTTCAGCATGACAATGATCCCAAACACACTGCCCGGGCAACGAAGGAGTGGCTTCGTAAGAAGCATTTCAAGGTCCTGGAGTGGTCTAGCCAGTCTCCAGATCTCAACCCCATAGAAAATCTTTGGAGGGAGTTGAAAGTCCGTGTTGCCCAGCAACAGCCCCAAAACATCACTGCTCTAGAGGAGATCTGCATGGAGGAATGGGCCAAAATACCAGCAACAGTGTGTGAAAACCTTGTGAAGACTTACAGAAAATGTTTGACCTCTGTCTTTGCCAACAAAGGGTATATAACAAAGTATTGAGATAAACTTTTGTTATTGACCAAACACTTATTTTCCACCATAATTTGCAAATAAATTCATTAAAAAATCCTACAATGTGATTTTTCTGGATTTTATTTCTCATTTTGTCTGTCATTGTTATGTACTTGAGTGAAGACCCAAAAGCGGTTTTAACAGAAAACAGAGTTCTTTAATGAAAAACAGGAATGGCATAAATCCTCTTCCAACGTTGTCAATGGAACAAAAAGAACGTTAGTATAGTGCAGGATGCACCTGCCAGGCAGACTCCGACAGGATAGGACAAGGTGGAAGCAAACGAGACGACAGCTTGCTTCTGGCATCAAAAACACAAACAAGAATCAGACACTGAAAGTAGCAGGAACAGAGAGAGAAATAGAGACCTAATCAGAGGGGGAAGAGAGAACAGGTGGGAAAGAGTGAATGAGCTAGTTAGAGGAGATGTAGAACAGCTGAAGAATGAGAGACAGAGAAGGTAACCTAAAAAGACCAGCAGAGAGAGACAGAGTGAAGAGAAAGGACAGGAACAGACATAACAAGACATGACAGTACCCCCCCACTCACCGAGCGCCTCCTGGCGCACTCGAGGAGGAAACCTGGCGGCAACGGAGGAAATCATCGATCAGCGAACGGTCCAGCACGTCCCGAGAGGGAACCCAACTCCTCTCCTCAGGACCGTACCACTCCCAATCCACTAGGTACTGATGACCATGGCCCCGAGGGCGCATGTCCAAAATCTTACGAACCCTGTAGATGGGTGCGCCCTCGACAAGGATGGGGGGAGGGACGAGCGGGGCGCGAAGAACGGGCTTAACACAGGAGACATGGAAGACCGGGTCAACGCGACGAAGATAGCGCGGGAGAAGAAGTCGCACTGCGACAGGATTAATGACCTGAGAAATACGGAACGGACCAATGAACCGCGGGGCCAACTTGCGAGAAGCTGTCTTAAGGGGAAGGTTCTTAGTGGAGAGCCATACTCTCTGACCGCAACAATATCTAGGACTCTTGGTCCTACGCTTATTAGCGGCCCTCACAGTCTGCGCCCTATTACGGCAAAGTGCCGACCTGACCCCCTTCCAGGTGCGCTCGCAACGCTGGACAAAAGCCTGAGCGGAGGGGACGCAGGACTCGGCGAGCTGAGATGAGAACAGCGGAGGCTGGTACCCGAGGCTACTCTGAAAAGGAGATAGACCGGTAGCAGACGAGGGAAGCGAGTTGTGGGCGTACTCTGCCCAGGGGAGCTGTTCTGACCAAGACGCAGGGTTACGAAAAGAAAGACTGCGTAAAATGCGACCAACAGTCTGATTGGCCCGTTCGGCTTGACCGTTAGACTGGGGATGAAAGCCGGACGAGAGACTGACGGAAGCCCCAATCAAACGGCAAAACTCCCTCCAAAATTGAGACGTGAACTGCGGGCCTCTGTCGGAAACGACGTCAGACGGAAGGCCATGAATTCGGAAAACATTCTCGATAATGATCTGAGCCGTCTCCTTAGCAGAAGGGAGCTTAGCGAGAGGAATGAAATGAGCCGCCTTAGAGAATCTATCGACAACCGTAAGAATAACTGTCTTCCCCGCTGATGAAGGCAGTCCGGTGATAAAATCTAAAGCGATGTGAGACCACGGTCGAGAGGGAATGGGAAGCGGTCTGAGACGGCCGGCAGGAGGAGAGTTCCCAGATTTAGTCTGCGCGCAGACCGAACAAGCGGCGACAAATCGACGCGTCACGTTCCCGAGTGGGCCACCAGAAACGCTGGCGAATGGAAGCGAGCGTACCCCGAACGCCGGGGTGGCCGGCTAACTTGGCAGAGTGGGCCCACTGAAGAACGGCCGGACGAGTAGGAACGGGAACGAACAGAAGGTTCCTAGGACAAGCTCGCGGCGACGGAGTGTGAGCGAGTGCTTGCTTTACCTGCCTCTCAATTCCCCAGACAGTCAACCCGACAACACGCCCCTCAGGGAGAATCCCCTCGGGGTCGGTGGAGACCTCAGAAGAACTGAAAAGACGAGATAAAGCATCAGGCTTGGTGTTTTTGAGCCCGGACGATAAGAAATAACAAACTCGAAACGAGCGAAAAACAGAGCCCAACGAGCCTGACGCGCATTAAGTCGTTTGGCTGAACGGATGTACTCAAGGTTCCTATGGTCAGTCCAAACGACAAAAGGAACGGTCGCCCCCCAACCACTGTCGCCATTCGCCTAGGGCTAAGCGGATGGCGAGCAGTTCGCGATTACCAACATCATAGTTACGTTCTGACGGCGATAAGCGATGAGAGAAAAACGCGCAAGGATGGACCTTGCCGTCAGAGAGAGAGCGCTGAGAAAGAATGGCTCCCACGCCCACCTCTGACGCGTCAACCTCAACAACAAACTGACTAGAGATGTCAGGTGTAACAAGAATAGGTGCGGATGTAAAACGATTCTTAAGAAGATCAAAAGCTCCTGGGCGGAAACGGACCACTTAAAGCACGTCTTAACAGAAGTAAGGGCTGTGAGGGGAGCTGCCACCTGACCGAAATTACGGATGAAACGACGATAGAAATTAGCGAAGCCCAGAAAGCGCTGCAGCTCGACGCGTGACTTAGGAACGGGCCAATCAATGACAGCCTGGACCTTAGCGGGATCCATCTTAATGCCCTCAGCGGAAATAACGGAACCGAGAAAAGGGACAGAGGCGGCATGAAAAGTGCACTTCTCAGCCTTCACATAAAGACAGTTCTCCAAAAGGCGCTGGAGGACGCGTCGCACGTGCTGAACATGAATCGAGAGAGACGGTGAAAAAATCAGGATATCGTCCATGTAAACGAAAACAAAAATGTTCAGCATGTCTCTAAGGACGTCGTTAACTAGTGCCTGAAAGACAGCTGGAGCGTTAACGAGGCCGAAAGGAAGAACCCGGTATTCAAAGTGCCCTAACGGAGTGTTAAACGCCGTCTTCCACTCGTCCCCCTCCCTGATGCGCACGAGATGGTAGGCGTTACGAAGGTCCAATTTGGTGAAAAACCTGGCTCCCTGCAGGATCTCGAAGGCTGAAGACATAAGAGGAAGCGGATAACGATTCTTAACTGTTATGTCATTCAGCCCTCGATAATCCACGCATGGGCGCAGGGACCCGTCCTTCTTCTGAACAAAAAAAAACCCCGCTCCGGCGGGAGAGGAGGAGGAGACTATGGTACCGGCGTCGAGCGAAACCGACAAATAATCCTCGAGAGCCTTACGTTCGGGAGCCGACAGAGAGTATAATCTACCCCGGGGGAGTAGTTCCCGGAAGGAGATCAATACTACAGTCATACGACCGGTGTGGAGGGAGAGAAGTGGCCTTGGAACGACTGAACACCGTGCGCAGATCGTGATACTCCTCCGGCACCCCTGTCAAATCGCCAGGCTCCTCCTGTGAAGAAGAGACAGAGGAAACAGGAGGGATAGCAGACATTAAACAGGTCACATGACAAGAAACATTCCAGGATAGGATAGTATTACTAGACCAATGAATAGAAGGGTTATGGCGCACTAGCCAGGGATGACCCAAAACAACAGGTGTAAAAGGTGAACGAAAAATTAAAAAAGAAATGGTTTCGCTATGATTACCAGAGACAGTGAGGGTTAAAGGCAGCGTCTCACGCTGAATCTTGGGGAGAGAACTACCATCTAAAGCGAACAAGGCCGTGGGCTCCCTAACTGTCTGAGAGGAATGTCATGTTCCCGAGCCCAGGTCTCGTCCATAAAACAGCCCTCCGCCCCAGAGTCTATCAAGGCACTGCAGGAAGCAGATGAACCGGGCCAGCGGAGATGGACCGGAAAGGTAGTGCGTGATCCAGAAGGAGAGGCCTGAGTAGTTGCGCTCACCAGTAGCCCTCCTCTTACTGATGAGCTCTGGCTTTTACTGGACATGAGGTGACAAAATGACCAGCGGAGCCGCAGTAGAGACAGAGGCGATTGGTGATTCTCCGTTCCCTCTCCTTGGCCAAGATGCGGATACCCCCAGCTGCATAGGCTCAGCATCCGAGCCGGCGGAGGAGGGTGGCAGTGATGCGGCAGGTGGCAGTGATGTGGAGAGGGAGCAACGGAGAACGCGAGCTCCTTTCCACGAGCTCGGCGACGAAGATCAAACCGTCGCTCTATGCGAATAGCGAGAGCTATTAAGGAGTCCAGACTGGAAGGAACCTCCCGGGAGAGGATCTCATCCTTAACCTCGACGAGGAGACCCTCCAGAAAACGAGCGAGCAAAGCCGGCTCGTTCCAGTCACTAGAGGCAGCGAGAGTGCGAAACTCAATAGAATAATCCGTTATGGATCGATTCCCCTGACATAGGGAAGACAGGGCCCTGGAAGCCTCCTCCCCAAAAACAGAACGGTCAAAAACCCGTATCATCTCCTCCTTAAAGTCCTGATACTGGTTAATACACTCAGCCCTCGCCTCCCAGATTGCCGTGCCCCACTCACGCGCCCGTCCGGTAAGGAGAGAAATGACGTAGGCGATGCGGGCTGCGCTCCTGGAGTAAGTGTTGGGCTGGAGAGAGAACACCACATCACACTGAGTGAGGAATGAGCGGCACTCAGTGGGCTCCCCAGAGTAACACGGCGGGTTGTTGATCCTGGGCTCCGGAGACTCGGAAACCCTGGAAGTGGGCGGTGGATCGAGGTGGAGTTGGTGAACCTGTCTTGTGAGGTCGGAGACTTGGACGGCCAGGGTCTCAACGGCATGTCGAGCAGCAGACAATTCCTCCTCGTGTCTGCCTAGCATCGCTCCCTGGATCTCGACGGCGGAGTGAAAAGGGTCCGGAGCCGCTGGGTCCATTCTTGGTCTGATTCTTCTGTTATGTACTTGAGTGAAGACCCAAAAGCGGTTTTAACAGAAAACAGAGTTCTTTAATGAAAAACAGGAATGGCATAAATCCTCTTCCAACGTTGTCAATGGAACAAAAAGAACGTTAGTATAGTGCAGGATGCACCTGCCAGGCAGACTCCGACAGGATAGGACAAGGTGGAAGCAAACGAGGCGACAGCTTGCTTCTGGCATCAAAAACACAAACAAGAATCAGACACTGAAAGTAGCAGGAACAGAGAGAGAAATAGAGACCTAATCAGAGGGGGAAGAGAGAACAGGTGGGAAAGAGTGAATGAGCTAGTTAGGGGAGATGTAGAACAGCTGAAGAATGAGAGACAGAGAAGGTAACCTAAAAAGACCAGCAGAGAGAGACAGAGTGAAGAGAAAGGACAGGAACAGACATAACAAGACATGACAGTCATAGTTGAAGTGAAGTGATGAAAATGACAGGCCTCTCTCATCTTTTTAAGTGGGAGAACTTGCACAATTGGTGGCTGACTAAATACTTTTTTGCCCCACTGTATTCGTTATGGATGGGCAGTCGCTATTTTATACACGTTATCATGACTGAATAACAAGCTACTACTCACCAGCCTACATAATATTACTTTATTATCAAATTATAACACAGTACCATACTATTAAAACTAACAACAAATTTCACACAATAACACTCTATATCGTGTTATCACTGTTATCTCCACAGATAGGTGACTATTTTACTGAACACCAGCTGAAAAATTGGGAGTGGTTGGGTTATAGATAGTGTAACACTGATGGCGTGGCAACTCATTGCCACACCCACCAGACACATTTCAACACCCACCAGACACATTGCCACACCCACCAAACCCTTCCTCTTATGTCCCCAGCTTTCGAGAGACTCCAGGGAGCTACGGATTTCTCTAAATTGGATATACGGAGCACGTACAATCTGGTGCGCATCCGACAGGGAGATGAGTGGAAGACAGCATTCAACAATCCCGATGAACATTATGAGTACTGAATCATGCCTTTTGTATTTACTAATGCTCCAGCCTTTTTCCAGGCCCTGGTTAATGATGTGCTGTATGACTTCTTTCACCAGTGTGGTTTTGTATCTGGATGACATCCTCATCTTCTCCAAGTCCATGGTTGAACGTGTCCGCCAGGTTCTTCAAAGACTCCTCGCTCATCACCTGTTTGTGAAGGCCGAAAAGCGTGATTTTCACATTCCTCAGATCTCCTTCCTGGGGTACATTGTATCTCAGGGCTGTGTACAGATGGACTCCCAAAACGTAGGAGCAGTGGTAAACTGGCCGCGGCCCAGCATGGTCAAGCCAGTTCAGCTTTTTGGGGGATTTCCTAATTTCTACCAAAGATTTGTGAGAAACT
Source organism: Oncorhynchus masou masou (assembly GCF_036934945.1). Taxonomy (NCBI): domain Eukaryota; kingdom Metazoa; phylum Chordata; class Actinopteri; order Salmoniformes; family Salmonidae; genus Oncorhynchus; species Oncorhynchus masou. Next base: position 102,672 of record NW_027005268.1, read on the forward strand.
TTAATGCTGTGACGACGCCACTGACAACACTCACCAAGGGCTCAGCTGGGCATGTATGTTGGACCTCTGCTGCTGAGAAGGCGTTCCAGTACCTGAAATGTCGGTTTTCTGCCGCACCCTTTCTTGTTCATGCGGATCATTTTCTTCCCTTCATGGTAGAGGTGGATGCCTCAGACATAGTCTGCTGCCCCCTTTGGAGTAATTGCGTGCCCATATTAAACAGAAAAAAAATCTGTCAAAAATTGCTAATATATGCATATAAAAAATGTTATTGAATAGAAAACACTCTAAAGTTTCTAAAACCATTTAAATTATGTCTGTATGTAAAGCAGAACTCTCAGGGCAGTCATTCTCCCAAACTCTCTCTTGTCATCATAAAAGTTGGCCCAACTTTGACGTCATCGCCCCCACCCTTCCCAAGGACCTACAGACCTGGGAACAGTTTCTATGTCTTCAGCGCGATGTCTGCTTTCAATGGGGCTTCTCATTGTGAGAATCGCGCGCTCACGAGAGTTTTGGCGGCCCGAAACCTTCCGGTCACGTGAAAAAAAAGGTCACATTCATGCGCGCTCTCCTCCGGTGATCTCTCTCTTCCAAGATTGATTAAACGATGCTTGTGTTTCTGTTCGTCCTCAGGATTGTTGTGCACCTTTATAACATGCTAAAGCTTGGTTATGAACATAGTTTGACAAGTTTAGTCGACATATAATATGTAATTTCGACGTTTTGGTGCGCATCCACTTGACTTTTGGCTGCATTTCAACCGAAATATGTCGTGTTTGATAACCGAAAGACACAGACTTCACAACTAAACGCTGTTTTTGGTAAGTATAATTCCTTCCAGGTCTTCTGATGGAAGAACAGCAAATGTAAGGGAATATTTATGTGTTAAATTTGGGTTTCTGTGGACTCCAAGATAGAGGAGCCATAATGCTAATTTCTGAGCGCCGACTCATATTATAGCCTAGTGAACGAATTCTGTAACGTTAAAAATAAATGTAACACAGCGATTGCATTTAGAAGAAGTGTATCTATCTATATATACGTAGTTTATGATGTGTATTGCTTGTTATCTGCCGGAGCTATCGTCATTTCTCAGGACATTTGAGTAGCATTTTTTGAACAATGCTTCATTGTAAACAGAGATTTATGGATATATATAGCATATTATTGAAAAAAACATAAATGTACTGTGTAACATGTTATATTACTTTCATCCGATGAAGATTTCAAAAGGTTAGTGAATTATTTTTCATTTAATCATGCGTTTGTTGATTGCAAATTTTGTTCAACTTGGCTATGCAAATTAGCTGTGTCTTCGGTGGTGGTTTGACATAAATATGTGCTATGTTTTCGCCGTAAAACATTTTAGAAATCTGACTTGCTGGGTAGATAAACAAGGTGTTTATCTTTCATTTGAGCTATTGGACTTGTTAATGTGTGGAGGTTAAATATTTTTTTAGAATATTTTTTGCGTTCCATGCGCCACATTCCAGCTTAACGTTGCAAGCATTGCATGGGCTTGCTCCTACCTATCTCTCTGATTTGGTCCTGCCGTACATACCTACACGTACGCTACGGTCACAAGACGCAGGCCTCCTAATTGTCCCTAGAATTTCTAAGCAAACAGCTGGAGGCAGGGCTTTCTCCTATAGAGCTCCATTTTTATGGAACGGTCTGCCTACCCATGTCAGAGACGCAAACTCGGTCTCAACCTTTAAGTCTTTACTGAAGACTCATCTCTTCAGTGGGTCATATGATTGAGTGTAGTCTGGCCCAGGAGTGGGAAGGTGAACGGAAAGGCTCTGGAGCAACGAACCACCCTTGCTGTCTCTGCCTGGCCGGTTCCCCTCTTTCCACTGGGATTCTCTGCCTCTAACCCTATTACAGGGGCTGAGTCACTGGCTTGCTGGGGCTCTCTCATGCCGTCCCTGAGGGGTGCGTCACCTGAGTGGGTTGATTCACTGATGTGGTCATCCTGTCTGGGTTGGCGCCCCCCTTGGGTTGTGCCGTGGCGGAGATCTTTGCGGGCTATACTCAGCTTTGTCTCAGGATGGTAAGTTGGTGGTTGAAGATATCCCTCCAGTGGTGTGGGGGCTGTGCTTTGGCATAGTGGGTGGGGTTATATCCTTCCTGTTTGGCCCTGTCCGGGGTGTCCTCGGGTGGGGCCACAGTGTCTCCTGACCCCTCCTGTCTCAGCCTCCAGTATTTATGCTGCAGTAGTTTATGTGTCGGGGGCTGGGGTCAGTTTGTTATATCTGGAGTACTTCTCCTGTCCAATTCGGTGTCCTGTGTGAATCTAAGTGTGCGTTCTCTAATTCTCTCCTTCTCTCTCTCGGAGGACCTGAGCCCTAGGACCATGCCCCAGGACTACCTGACATGATGACTCCTTGCTGTCCCCAGTCCACCTGGCCGTGCTGCTGCTCCAGTTTCAACTGAACCGCGGCCCTAGGACCATGCCCCAGGACTACTTGACATGATGACTCCTTGCTGTCCCCAGTCCACCTGGCCGTGCTGCTGCTCCAGTTTCAACTGTTCTGCCTTATTATTATTCGACCATGCTGGTCATTTATGAACATTTGAACATCTTGGCCATGTTCTGTTATAATCTCTACCCGGCACAGCCAGAAGAGGACTGGCCACCCCACATAGCCTGGTTCCTCTCTAGGTTTCTTCCTAGGTTTTGGCTTTTCTAGGGAGTTTTTCCTAGCCACCGTGCTTCTACACCTGCATTGCTTGCTGTTTGGGGTTTTAGGCTGGGTTTCTGTACAGCACTTTGAGATATCAGCTGATGTACGAAGGGCTATATAAATAAATTTGATTTGATTTTGATTTTGAACGTGGGAGGGAAAGTTCCCAAATGGGACTCAAGATCCCTAACAGGCTCATTGGGCTCTTTTTTTCACTTTGATCAGATTCACGTCATCGTACCATCCGAGGTCTAAGAACGTGCAGCCGGATGCACTTTCTCGCCAGTTCTCCAGCTCCAGTGAGGATCGGCCGCTTGAATCCGTCATCCCCAGGTCGCTCATCCTCGCGCCGGTGTCCTGGGGTACAGAGACTAGAGTGAGAGAGGTGCAAGGTAGGGAGGCAGCTCCAGACGGCTGTCCAACTAACAGCCTTTTTGTTCCTTTTGGGACACGGTCCAAGGTACTTCAGTGGGCTCACTTGTCACGTTACACCCGGGAGGGCAGCAAATGCTAGAGCTTTTGATAATGTTTTGGTGGCCCTCGGCGGAGGCGGACACTCTGGCCTTCATTGCTGCTTGTCCAACCTGCACCCGGAACAAGACTCCTCGTCAGCAGCCTCTGGGGCTTCTTCATCCACTGCCTACACCTTCTCGACCCTGGTACCATCTCACTATGGATTTCATCACGGGCCTTCCATCCTTAGAGGGACTCATGGTCATCCTTGTCATTGTGGACTGCTTTTCAATGGTGCCACATTTCAGTATGCACCCAACCTCCAGTGTTCCTCCACTGGCCTATCACCATTCCTGATGTTGTACGGTTACCAGCCCCTCAGTTTAAAGATCAGGAGATTGAAGTGACGTTCCTTCCGCTCCTGAGGTCCTCAGCTCGGTCTCAACGACAGGTTAACCGTCGAGTCACCTCCTGAGTCCATGCCAGATGGTCTGGTGGTCTACTAGCGGTCTGCCTCTATGCGTTGAATCTAGGAAGTTGGCTCCCTGGTACGTTGGGCCATTCAAGGTTCTACGGTGCATCAATCCAGTGGCCTATCGTCTTCGTCTTCACTGGTTCACGAGGGTTCATCCCACCTGTATTCATTACCATGACTGAATGACAAGCTACTATTTACGAGCCTACATAATATTACTTTACTACTGAATTATTACATGCTACCATACTATTAAAACAAACTACACATTAACACACATTAACACTCCATATAGCATTATAATACTTACTAGCCTACATAATATTTCTTTATAACTGAATTATACCATAGTACCATACTTTCAAAATGAACTACACAACACGTCAACACTCTACCTGTGACTGGGACAGACAGGAGCTGAGTTCGATGCTTAGGCCAACAAGCAAATCCCAAACCAAGTTGAAATTCCGTCTGTGTGTGCGCGCGTGTGTGTGTGTATATGCATTTGCATTTGCATTTTGTTAATCTGTGTTTTGTTCATGATATGTTTTGATAGGGGTTTTAGTAAAATAAAATTACTTGCTGTAAACTAATCATGCACACACACACACACACACACACACACACACACACACACACACACACACACACACACACACACACACACACACACACACACACACACACACAACATCAATCTGCTCAGGGATTTGCATTTTACTCTGAGCTGAAATAAAAGCATCATCACTCATATCACTCAGCACTTGTCTGTCCCAGGCACAGGTTTCACCTTACCCTTTCACCTTACATAATCAAATCATTTTGGCTTCAGACATACACAGTATTTGTCTGTCCGTTTGGATTCCGGATTTCTCGAATTGCATAGAGGGCTGATTCCAACCCAAGTTAACTTCAGGCTAGGCATCCCGCTAGCGAGACACCATTCGAATTGGAGGGTGCGCAATTTGAATAATTAACCATAATATGAAACATTCACTCTTGAAACTCTGGGGGCGCTATTTCATTTTTGGATGAAAAACGTTCCCGTTTTAAACAAGATATTTTGTCACAAAAAGATGCTCGACTATGCATATAATTGATAGCTTTGGAAAGAAAACACTCTGAATTTTCCAGAACTGCAAAGATATTGTCTGTGGGTGCCCTAGAACGGGAGCTACAGGCAAAACCAAGATGAAACGGCAACCAGGAAACCAGCAGGATTTTTGAGGCTCCGTTTTCCATTGTCTCCTTATATGGCTGTGAATGCGAGAGGAATGAGCCTGCCCTTTCTGTCGTTTCCCCAAGGTGTCTGCAGCATTGTGACGTATTTGTAGGCATATCATTGGAAGATTGACCATAAGAGACTACATTTTCCAGGTGTCCGCCCGGTGTCCTCCGTCGAAATTGGTGCGTCTTTTTCAGCTGCTGGTATTTTTCCATGCGATTCTGAGGGGAAAGCAGGCTTCCACGAACTGCATATCAATGAAGAGATATGTGAAAAAACACCTTGAGGATTGATTCTAAACAACGTTTGCCATGTTTCAGTCGATATTATGGAGTTAATTCGGAAAAAGTTTGACGTTTTGGTGACTGAATTTTCGGTTAGTTTCGGTAGCCAAATGGGATGGACAAAACGGAGCGATTTCTCCTACACAAAGATTCTTTCAGGAAAAACTGAACATTTGCTATGTAACTGAGAGTCTCCTCATTGAAAACATCCGAAGCTCTTCAAAGGTAAATGATTTTATTTATTTGGTTATCTGGTTTTTGTGAAAATGTTGCGTGCTAAATGCTACTCAAAATGCTAAGCTAACTTAGCACACTCTTACACAAATTAGTGATTTGCTATGGTTCAAAAGCATATTTTGAAAATCTGAGATGACAGTGTTGTTAAGAAAAGGCTAAGCTTGAGAGCAGGCGCATTATTTTCATTTTATTTGCGATTTTCAGAAATCGTTAACGTTGCGTTATGCTAATGAGCCTGAGGCTTTATTCACGATCCCGGATCCGGGATGGGGAGTATCAAGAGGTTTTAACATACAAGCGTCTTATTTCATTTAAAAGCACCCGGGCCTGTACTGCAGCACCAGCTGTGCAACCAGAGACCCTGGGTTCGCCCCTAGGCTCTGTCGTAACCGGCCACGACCGGGAGGTCCGTGGGGCGACGCACAATTGGCCTAGCCTCACCCGGTTCAGGGAGGGGTTGCCCGGTAGGGATATCCTTGTCTCATCAAGCACCACGCAACTCCTATGCAACTCCTATGGGGGGCCGGGCGCAGTGCATTCTAACCAAGGTTGCCAGGTGCACAGTGTTTCCTCCGACATATTGGTGCAGCTGGCTTCCGAGTTGGATGTACGCTGTGTTAAGAAGCAGTGCGGCTTGGTTGGGTTGTGTATCGGAGGACGCATGACTTTCAACCTTCATCTTTCCTGAGCCCGTACGGGAGTTGTTGCGATGAGACAAGATAGTAGCTACGAAAGCAATTGGATACCATGAAATTGGGGAGAAACGGGGTAGAATTCATTATTATTTGAGTAGTCGATGGATAGGTTGATGGCTGGTATCCCCCAACAGGAGTGACTGGTCTACCTCGACAACATCAGGGCCTATGGCAGCTCCTTCCAGTCTGACCCTTGGGGCTCTATGGCGTGTGTTGGTGCCTGAAGCTCCACACTGTGAAGTGCCACTTCATGAGCAGTGAGGTGTCCTTCTTGGTGCACCGAGTGGGGAAAGAGGGAATCAGCATTATGAAGCACAACGTGTGGGCTGTCCGAGACCAGTTGAAGCTGACCACCAGCAGCAGCTGAAGTACTTCCTGGCCCGGCCTTATACTACAAGAGGGTTTGCACGTGGGTTTCATATCGACAGGGGTGTTCCAGGAAGCCTTCATCTGGAAACAGGAGTGCCACAAGGCCTTCACATGAACAGTGGTGTAACAGGATGCCTTCAACCCCCTCAAGCGGGGAGGGGGGGGGGGGGGTTGCGGTTCTGGCCCAGTTGTAGCAGAGAGTGAAGATGTACATTCAACAAACACGAGCACCGCTACTCTTATCCTGTGAGAGTGCCTCGCTTTAGAGGAGTCCATTAAACACTTCAAGTGCTACCTGTGGGGCTTGTCCTTCACCGTAAGAACTGACCACTTCTCTCTCCAGTGAATCATGTCTTTCAAAAAACCAGAGAGGCAGGTCGTACGTTGGTTGGAAGAACTTTAGATGCAAGACTTCACAGGGCGGGGGCACCCCCCGCTAATACCAACTACATGTCCTGCTGGTCCTGTAATGCAGACAAGTGCCATCGTTGTGGGCAGTAAAAGGTCCGTGAGAGAGAGCTGTGTGTGGAAGAGAGGCCTGTGCCTCAGCATGCCAGGTGAGGGTTCCTGTCTGCTGTGAACTGCAGGCTGTCGACATGGCTACATGGAGGCAGCAGCAGGAGCAGGACACAGATCTGAAGTCAGCGCTACAGTGGGTGGAGGAGCAGGACACAGACCTGAAGTCAGTGCTACAGTGGGTGGAGGAGCAGGACACAGACCTGAAGTCAGTGCTACAGTGGGTGGAGGAGCAGGACACAGATCTGAAGTCAGTGCTACAGTGGGTGGAGGAGCAGGACACAGATCTGAAGTCAGTGCTACAGTGGGTGGAGGAGCATTACACAGACCTGAAGTCAGTGCTACAGTGGGTGGAGGAGCAGGACACAGACCTAAAGTCAGTGCTACAGTGGGTGGAGGATCAGGACACAGACCTGAAGTCAGTGCTACAGTGGATGGAGGAGCAGGACACAGACCTAACGTCAGTGCTACAGTGGGTGGAGGAGCAGGACACAGATCTGAAGTCAGTGCTACAGTGGGTGGAGGAGCAGGACACAGATCTGAAGTCAGTGCTACAGTGGGTGGAGGAGCAGGACACAGACCTGAAGTCAGTGCTACAGTGGGTGGAGGAGCAGGACACAGATCTGAAGTCAGTGCTACAGTGGGTGGAGGAGCAGAGACCATAGTTGGAAGAGTTGGTGGCGTTCTCACAAACGACCAAAGGGCTGTGGTCAAAGTTTTAGGCTCTGCGGCTCGCTGAGCTACAGCAAGCATTGAAGGAGCTATATGAGGAAACAGGTGGCAGGTAGTGGTCCCCAAAGGATTGTGGCAGGCTATGTTCCAGGGCATGCGTGGAGGACACTTTGGGATTGCAATACCCTCTGCTGCCTCCGCTTGGGCTTCTACTGCAGTCAGTACAAGAGGCAGCTGCACAGCCAGAAAGGGCACTCCAGGTTGCTCACACATTCAGCTCCAACAGTTCCCAGTTGGGGCATCCATGGAGCGAGTGGGAGTGGATGTAGTTCCTCGCTACAGACAGTGTAAACCGCTGGGTGCTCACAGAATTCTGCGCTTTGGGTAACCAGGAGACAGAGACCATCGTCAACCCCAATACAGCGGTTATGTTCAGCATGTTTGTCGCAGCAGAGTCCATTCACAACAGACATTTTTGTCCCGATGAGCACCGAAGTATGCACAAGACACGCAGAACTACGCTTCTCCCACAGAGTTATGGCCTCGTCGAGCGCATCAATATTGCACTGGCATTGCAGCTGCTCATCATATCAGCAGAACACCAGCGTGACTGGGACAAGCACCTGCCCATGGTCCCTACCCCTGTCCAAAACTCCATCTCCTGCACTACTCTTGCTGATAGAGAGATCTGCTCCCCTGCAGAGAAGGTGTTCGAGCGGCCCCCTGAAAGCCCTCCTGTTCGTTGTGAGTGCGGGCTCAAAAAACATTACAGTACATGACCATGACTGATTGACAAGCTACTACTTACTAGCCTACATAATATTACTTTACTACTGAGTACTACTGAATTACAACATAGTAACATACTATTGAATAGAATGTACAGTATGTTTTTTTAATTAAGATATCAGATATGTTTAATCTGCAAGTGCAAACCTATTCTGTAATCACTATGCAATTATAAAAAGACGGAATCCAAACAGGAGACTAGTACTGTCTACTGAAGCCCATAGGATTTGATTATGTAAAGTGAAAGAGTCAGACCTTCCAGGTGGCTGGGTTAACCTGTGGCTGGGACAGACAGGTGCTGAGTGATATGAGTGATGATTCTTCCATTTCTGCTCAGGCCAAATGAAAATCCCTGAGCAGGTTGACATTGTGTGTGTGTGTGTGTGTGTGTGTGTGTGTGTGTGTGTGTGTGGTGTGTGTGTGTGTGTGTGTGTGTGTGTGTGTGTGTGTGTGTGTGTGTGTGTGTGTGTGTGTGTGTGTAAATGTGAAACATTTGGCATGTGCATTTTGTCTGTTTTGTTCGTTGATTTTACGTTTTGATGGGATTTCTAGTCAATATAATCACTTGCTGTAAAATGGTCATACACTGGTGCTCAATTCATAACTGCTCACAGGTGTGTCATCGCAGCAACTCCCGTACTGACTCGGGAGAGGCCAAGGTCAAGAGCCATGCGTCCTCCGAAACACAACCCAACCTAGCCTCGCTGCTTCTTGACACAACGCTCATCCAACCCAGAAGCCAGCCGCACTAATGTGTCAGAGGAAACAACGTACACCTGGCGACCTGGTCAGCGTGCACTGCACCCGGCCGGCCACAGGAGTCACTAGTGTGCGGTGAGACAAAGATATCCCTGACGGACAAACCCTCCCTAACCCGGATGATGCTGGGCCAATTGTGCGTCGCCCCATTGACCTCAGTGGACGGCTGGGACAGAGCCTGGGCTCGAACCCAGAATCTCTGGTGGCTTAGACCACTGCACCTCCCGGGAGGCCCTCAAACAATACATGTCAATATATAACATCACTCAAATGTACAGAAGTAACTGCTTTACATGATGTAATACAAGTAAAAATATGATTTTGTAAAGTTACATATTTTCGCGGGTCATTTTTTGTCAAGCCAAGCAAAACAGTTAAAAATAGGTTATTTAACTAGGCAAGTCAGTTAAGAACAAATTCTTATTTACAATGACATCCTTGGAACAGTGGGTTAACTGCCTTCTTCAGGGACAGAACAACATATTTTTACCTTGTCAGCTCGGGGATTCAATCTAGCAACCTTTCGGTTACTAGTCCAACGCTCTAACTACGCTCTAACCACTAGGCATCCTGCCGCCCCAAGAGGATATTGAAGAGGACATTGGTGACCAATGTAGGTGAGTAGAGGCAGTAGAGAAGCTCCATGACAGACTGGTTGATGGTGAAGATCTCCTGGTTCTTCAGAATGGAAGGGCCGCCCGCCACCAGTCACAGCTTCCAGGCGTTGGTGACCAGGCCCAGGAGGAAGTTGAACACCTCAGTTCCCAGGTAGACTGGCAGACAGGTGGGCCACACCCAGAATCAGGAGTCACAGTAGTGAAACAGTCTGTGGTTAAAGAAGAGTTGGGTTCTTTATTTGCTGCACGTCCTCTGTTACTTTAGTCTCTGAAGAACAGGAAGTGCTGCGTTCGAGAATAAAGGAGAGAGAAAACAAATCCAGAGGATAGATTATTAGTGAATCTGGAGATTTGTAACATTTAGTGGAAAACCAGTTTCACCATCACAGGAAAGAAGCTTAAAAACAGAGACAGACAATGTTATTATTACAAATTGATTCAAATTACTGAGATTTTTCAGAAAAGGTAAGAAATTGAGTTTTCACTGTACCTAAGCATCTATACCTCTGTCCAGGGGTTAAGATTTGGCAGCTACAGTATGTTGAGAAGAGTACTCAAAACAATATGACACTCATCTAGAGTTTCCTCTTTTTGACTAATATGTTGACATTTGGATTGACCTGCATCTTCCATTAAAATATAGTATGTCAAAGGTATAGTTCGAGAGGCTCTTTTTCTATTACCTGAGAGTCAAAAGACCTCTTGAATACTATTTTTATGCATCTCCGTTCAATGTGAAAGAAGGTAGAAGTAATTGCTCTAGCCAATATTAGCCAGCTTAGTACAAAGGCTATACGTCTTTGGGTACTGCTAGCAAGCTAGCTAGCTCTAACTTTATACTGGACACAGATAAATAAACATGTTATCCTCAAGTTTATCTCTTGATGTAGATGTAGGGCCTCATTGCCAGAATTCTGAGCTATCCCTTTTATGTCAGCGGGGTCCACGGTATTTTCCAGTTTGGATGGAGCTTAATGGTTTTCTAGCAGTATTCACTGTCTGGGCTAGAATGTTGTGTAGCGATGTCACCATTAGCCAAGTCTCATGCACAGTCATTTCCCATACATTTGAATTACATTATGTAAATCTTAGTGACAGACAAGGACCTACTGTGTATTCAGAAAGTATTCAGACCCCTTTACCTTTTCCTCGTTACATTACAGCCTTGTTCTAAAATTGATTTAAAAAGAAACACAAATCCTCATCAATTTACACACAATACCCCATAATGACAAAGCAAGAACAGGTTTTTAGAAACAAGAAAAACATAAATACCTTATTTACATACGAATTGGGACCCTTAGCTATGAGACTCGAATATGAGCTCAGGTGCATCCTGTGTCCGTTGATCATCCTTGAGATGTTTTTACATCTTGATTGGAGTCTACTTGTGGTATATTCAATTGATTGGATATGATTTGGAAAGGCACACACCTATCTATACAGTTGACAGTGCATGTAAGAGCAAAAACCAAGCCAAGAGGTTTAGGGATTTGTCTGTAGAGCTCCGAGATAAGGAATGTGTCGAGGCACAGATATGGGGAAGGGTACAAAAATATTTCTGTAGCACTGAAGGTCCCAAAGAACACAGTGGCCTTCATTATTCTTAAATGGAATAAGTTTAGAAGCACCAAGACTCTTTCAAGAGCTGGCCACCAGGCAAATCTGAGCAATGGGGGAGAAGGACCTTGATCAGGGAGGTGACCAAGAACCCGATGGTCAATCTGATAGAGCTCCAGAGTTCCTCTGTGGAGATGGGAGAATCTCCCAGAAGGACAACCATCTCTGCAACACTCCACCAATTAGGGCTTTATGGTAGACCCGCCAGACTGAAGCCACTCCTCAGTAAAAGCCACATGACAGACTGCTTGGAGTTTCCAAAAGGCAACTAAAGTACTCAGGCCATGAGAGACAAGATTCTCTGGCCTGATACAACCAAGACTGCACTATTTTGCCTGATTATCAAGTGTCACGTCTGGAGAAAACCTGGCACCATCGCTACGGTGAAGCATGGTGATGGCAGCATCATGCTGTGGGGATGTTTTTTAGGGAGGCTAGTCAGATTGAGATGAACAGAGCAAAGTACAAAGGGTTCATTGATGAAAACCTGCTCTAGAGCACTCAAGAACTCAGACTGGGTCGAAGATTCACCTTCCAACAGGACAATGACCCTAAGCACATAGCCAAGGAAACACAGGAGTTGCTTCGGGACAAGTCTCTGAATGTCCTTAAATGACCCAGCCAGAGCCCGGACTTGAACCCCCTCCAACATCTCTGGAGAGACTTGAAAAAAACCTTGCAGTGACGCTCCCCATCCATTCTGACTGATCTTGAGAAGATCTTGAGAGGATCTGCAGAGAAGAAGGTGAGAAACTCCCCAAATACAGTTGTGCCAAGATTGTAACATCATACCCAAGAAAACTCAAGGCTGTAGTCACTGCCAAAGGTGCTTCCACAAAGTACTGAGTAGTGTCTGAATATTTATGTAAATGTAATAGTTTCAGATTTCTAATTTCGATAAATTTGCAAACATTACTAAAAACCGGTTTACGCTTTATCATTATGGATTACTGTATGTAGATGGATTTGATTTATTATGCATTTTTTACATAACCTTTATTTAACCAGGCAAGTCAGTTAAGAACAAATTTGTATTGACAATGAAGAACACTGGGTTAATTAATTGCCTTGTTCAGGGGCAGAACAACATATTTTCACCTTGTCTGCTCGGGGATCGATGAGGGAAAAAATGATTGAATCAATTTTAGAATAAGGCCGTAATGTAACAAAATCTTGAAAAGGGCAAGGGGTCTGAATACTTTCAGAATTCACTGTAAATTCAAAGAAGAACATAATATGACTACCGGGGCGGCAGGGTAGCCTAGTGGTTAGAGCGTTGGACTAGTAACCGAAAGGTTGCAAGTTCAAACCCCCGAGCTGACAAGGTACAAATCTGTCGTTCTGCCCCTGAACAGGCAGTTAACCCACTGTTCCTAGGCCATCATTGAAAATGAGAATTTGTTCTTAACTGACTTGCCTAGTAAAATAAAGGTAAAATTAAAAAAAATGAACAGAAAGACAATTCATTACATAATGCTAATGCTAAAAGTGAATGCTGTAAGGTAGCATTTAGAGCTTTGGCCCAGTAACCAAAATGGTAGCTGGTTTGAATACCTGAGCTGACAAGGTGAGACGCCTCTTAAGGAATTGCCCCTTTCTTTCAATTTTTGCCATACCCAATGACATACCCAAATCTAACTGCATGTAACTCAGGCCCTGAAGGAAGGATATGCATAATCTTGGTACCATTTGAAAGGAAACACTTTGGAGGTTGTGAAAATGTGAAAGGAATGTAAGGAGAATATAAGACAATAGATCTGGTAAAAGATAATACAAAGACAAAACCAACCATTTTTTTGTATTATTTTTGCACAATCATCTTTGAAATGCCGTAATGTATTATTCCATCCCAACTGCAATTTAGATTTTGTTCATTACATGGCAGGGATGTATGTGCAATGTGTTAGACTGATCCAATGAACCATTGCATTCCTTTTCAAAATGTTGTATCAAGACTGCCCAAATGTGCCTAATTTGTTTATTAAACATTAGCATACTATCATTTCATTGTAATAGCTACTGTAAATAAGACATGCATTTAGATTAACAAGAATTTAAGGATGGGACACCGATCACAAAGAAATAGATAGGGGATTGAGCCTATACAGTCCCCCGTCCTAATTTTAATTACATTATATAAATGCTTAGGAAAGTTATGCAGCTTTAGTAAAAGAGGCAATATGCAATTTCTACCTCCATTCTTGGACATTTAAATTCATTTTATTCAAAGTTTATTTCCTCAGGGAGTCATACTGTTATGAACTTGAGTGAAGACCCAAAAGCGGTTTTAACAGAAAACAGAGTTCTTTAATGAAAATACAGGAATGGCATAAATCCTCTTCCAACGTAGTCAGCGGAACAAAAAGAACGTTAGTATAGTGCAGGATGCTCCTGCCAGGCAGACTCCGACAGGACAGGACAAGGTGGAAGCAAACAAGACGACAGCTTGCTTCTGGCATCAAAAAACACAAACAAGAATCAGACACTGAAAGTAGCAGGAACAGAGAGAGAAATAGAGACCTAATCAGAGGGGGAAGAGAGAACAGGTGGGGAAGAGTGAAAGAGCTAGTTAGGGCAGATGTAGAACAGCTGAGGAATGAGAGACAGAGAAGGTAACCTAAAAAGACCAGCAGAGAGAGAGAATGAAGAGAAAGGACAGGAACAGACATAACAAGACATGACAGTACCCCCCCCACTCACCGAGCGCCTCCTGGCGCACTCGAGGAGGAAACCTGGCGGCAACGGAGGAAATCATCGATCAGCGAACGGTCCAGCACGTCCCGAGAGGGAACCCAACTCCTCTCCTCAGGACCGTACCCCTCCCAATCCACTAGGTACTGATGACCACGGCCCCGAGGGCGCATGTCCAAAATCTTACGAACCCTGTAGATGGGTGCGCCCTCGACAAGGATGGGGGGGGGAGGGACGAGCGGGGCGCGAAGAACGGGCTTAACACAGGAGACATGGAAGACCGGGTGAACGCGACGAAGATAGCGCGGGAGAAGAAGTCGCACTGCGACAGGATTAATGACCTGGGAAATACGGAACGGACCAATGAACCGCGGGGCCAACTTGCGAGAAGCTGTCTTAAGGGGAAGGTTCTGAGTGGAGAGCCATACTCTCTGACCGCAACAATATCTAGGACTCTTGGTCCTACGCTATTAGCGGCCCTCACAGTCTGCGCCCTATTACGGCAAAGTGCCGACCTGACCCCCTTCCAGGTGCGCTCGCAACGCTGGACAAAAGCCTGAGCGGAGGGAACGCAGGACTCGGCGAGCTGAGATGAGAACAGCGGAGGCTGGTACCCGAGGCTACACTGAAAAGGGGATAGACCGGTAGCAGACGAGGGAAGCGAGTTGTGGGCGTACTCTGCCCAGGGAGCTGTTCTGACCAAGACGCAGGGTTACGAAAAGAAAGACTGCGTAAAATGCGACCAACAGTCTGATTGGCCCGTTCGGCTTGACCGTTAGACTGGGGATGAAAGCCGGACGAGAGACTGACGGAAGCCCCAATCAAACGGCAAAACTCCCTCCAAAATTGAGACGTGAACTGCGGGCCTCTGTCGGAAACGACGTCAGACGGAAGGCCATGAATTCGGAAAACATTCTCGATAATGATCTGAGCCGTCTCCTTAGCAGAAGGGAGTTTATCGAGAGGAATGAAATGAGCCGCCTTAGAGAATCTATCAACAACCGTAAGAATAACTGTCTTCCCCGCTGATGAAGGCAGTCCGGTGATAAAATCTAAAGCGATGTGAGACCACGGTCGAGAGGGAATGGGAAGCGGTCTGAGACGGCCGGCAGGAGGAGAGTTCCCAGATTTAGTCTGCGCGCAGACCGAACAAGCGGCGACAAATCGACGCGTCACGTTCCCGAGTGGGCCACCAGAAACGCTGGCGAATGGAAGCGAGCGTACCCCGAACGCCGGGGTGGCCGGCTAACTTGGCAGAGTGGGCCCACTGAAGAACGGCCGGACGAGTAGGAACGGGAACGAACAGAAGGTTCCTAGGACAAGCTCGCGGCGACGGAGTGTGAGCGAGTGCTTGCTTTACCTGCCTCTCAATTCCCAGACAGTCAACCCGACAACACGCCCATCAGGGAGAATCCCCTCGGGGTCGGTGGAGACCTCAGAAGAACTGAAGAGACGAGATAAAGCATCAGGCTTGGTGTTTTTGAGCCCGGACGATAAGAAATAACAAACTCGAAACGAGCGAAAAACAGAGCCCAACGAGCCTGACGCGCATTAAGTCGTTTGGCTGAACGGATGTACTCAAGGTTCCTATGGTCAGTCCAAACGACAAAAGGAACGGTCGCCCCCTCCAACCACTGTCGCCATTCGCCTAGGGCTAAGCGGATGGCGAGCAGTTCGCGATTACCAACATCATAGTTACGTTCTGACGGCGATAAGCGATGAGAGAAAACGCGCAAGGATGGACCTTGCCGTCAGAGAGAGAGCGCTGAGAAAGAATGGCTCCCACGCCCACCTCTGACGCGTCAACCTCAACAACAAACTGACTAGAGATGTCAGGTGTAACAAGAATAGGTGCGGATGTAAAACGATTCTTAAGAAGATCAAAAGCTCCCTGGGCGGAAACGGACCACTTAAAGCACGTCTTAACAGAAGTAAGGGCTGTGAGGGGAGCTGCCACCTGACCGAAATTACGGATGAAACGACGATAGAAATTAGCGAAGCCCAGAAAGCGCTGCAGCTCGACGCGTGACTTAGGAACGGGCCAATCAATGACAGCCTGGACCTTAGCGGGATCCATCTTAATGCCCTCAGCGGAAATAACGGAACCGAGAAAAGGGACAGAGGCGGCATGAAAAATGCACTTCTCAGCCTTCACATAAAGACAGTTCTCCAAAAGGCGCTGGAGGACGCGTAGCACGTGCTGAACATGAATCGAGAGAGACGGAGAAAAAAATCAGGATATCGTCCATGTAAACGAAAACAAAAATGTTCAGCATGTCTCTCAGGACGTCGTTAACTAGTGCCTGAAAGACAGCTGGAGCGTTAACGAGGCCGAAAGGAAGAACCCGGTATTCAAAGTGCCCTAATGGAGTGTTAAACGCCGTCTTCCACTCGTCCCCCTCCCTGATGCGCACGAGATGGTAGGCGTTACGAAGGTCCAATTTGGTGAAAAACCTGGCTCCCTGCAGGATCTCGAAGGCTGAAGACATAAGAGGAAGCGGATAACGATTCTTAACTGTTATGTCATTCAGCCCTCGATAATCCACGCATGGGCGCAGGGACCCGTCCTTCTTCTGAACAAAAAAACCCCGCTCCGGCGGGGGAGGAGGAGGAGACTATGGTACCGGCGTCGAGCGAAACCGACAAATAATCCTCGAGAGCCTTACGTTCGGGAGCCGACAGAGAGTATAATCTACCCCGGGGGAGTAGTTCCCGGAAGGAGATCAATACTACAGTCATACGACCGGTGTGGAGGGAGAGAAGTGGCCTTGGAACGACTGAACACCGTGCGCAGATCGTGATACTCCTCCGGCACCCCTGTCAAATCGCCAGGCTCCTCCTGTGAAGAAGAGACAGAGGAAACAGGAGGGATAGCAGACATTAAACAGGTTACATGACAAGAAACATTCCAGGATAGGATAGTATTACTAGACCAATTAATAGAAGGGTTATGGCGCACTAGCCAGGGATGACCCAAAACAACAGGTGTAAAAGGTGAACGAAAAATTAAAAAAGAAATGGTTTCGCTATGATTACCAGAGACAGTGAGGGTTAAAGGCAGCGTCTCACGCTGAATCTTGGGGAGAGAACTACCATCTAAAGCGAACAAGGCCCTGGGCTCCCTAACTGTCTGAGAGGAATGTCATGTTCCCGAGCCCAGGTCTCGTCCATAAAACAGCCCTCCGCCCCAGAGTCTATCAAGGCACTGCAGGAAGCAGATGAACCGGGCCAGCGGAGATGGACCGGAAAGGTAGTGCGTGATCCAGAAGGAGAGGCCTGAGTAGTTGCGCTCACCAGTAGCCCTCCTCTTACTGATGAGCTCTGGCTTTTACTGGACATGAGGTGACAAAATGACCAGCGGAGCCGCAGTAGAGACAGAGGCGATTGGTGATTCTCCGTTCCCTCTCCTTGGCCGAGATGCGAATACCCCCAGCTGCATAGGCTCAGCATCCGAGCCGGCGGAGGAGGGTGGCAGTGATGCGGCAGGTGGCAGTGATGTGGAGAGGGGAGCAACGGAGAACGTGAGCTCCTTTCCACGAGCTCGGCGACGAAGATCAAACCGTCGCTCTATGCGAATAGCGAGAGCTATTAAGGAGTCCAGACTGGAAGGAACCTCCCGGGAGAGGATCTCATCCTTAACCTCGACGTGGAGACCCTCCAGAAAACGAGCGAGCAAAGCCGGCTCGTTCCAGTCACTAGAGGCAGCGAGAGTGCGAAACTCAATAGAATAATCCGTTATGGATCTATTCCCCTGACATAGGGAAGACAGGGCCCTGGAAGCCTCCTCGCCAAAAACAGAACGGTCAAAAACCCGTATCATCTCCTCCTTAAAGTCCTGATACTGGTTAATACACTCAGCCCTCGCCTCCCAGACTGCCGTGCCCCACTCACGCGCCCGTCCGGTAAGGAGAGAAATGACGTAGGCGATGCGGGCTGCGCTCCTGGAGTAAGTGTTGGGCTGGAGAGAGAACACCACATCACACTGAGTGAGGAATGAGCGGCACTCAGTGGGCTCCCCAG
Organism: Oncorhynchus masou masou; assembly: GCF_036934945.1. Taxonomy (NCBI): domain Eukaryota; kingdom Metazoa; phylum Chordata; class Actinopteri; order Salmoniformes; family Salmonidae; genus Oncorhynchus; species Oncorhynchus masou. Next base: position 120,784 of record NW_027005268.1, read on the forward strand.
AGTAACACGGCGGGTTGTTGATCCTGGGCTCCGGAGACTCGGAAACCCTGGAAGTGGGCGGTGGATCGAGGTGGAGTTGGTGAACCCGTCTTGTGAGGTCAGAGACTTGACGGCCAGGGTCTCAACGGCATGTTGAGCAGCAGACAATTCCTCCTCGTGTCTGCCTAGCATCGCTCCCTGGATCTCGACGGCGGAGTGAAAAGGGTCCGGAGCCGCTGGGTCCATTCTTGGTCTGATTCTTCTGTTATGAACTTGAGTGAAGACCCAAAAGCGGTTTTAACAGAAAACAGAGTTCTTTAATGAAAATACAGGAATGGCATAAATCCTCTTCCAACGTAGTCAGCGGAACAAAAGAACGTTAGTATAGTGCAGGATGCTCCTGCCAGGCAGACTCCGACAGGACAGGACAAGGTGGAAGCAAACGAGACGACAGCTTGCTTCTGGCATCAAAAAACACAAACAAGAATCAGACACTGAAAGTAGCAGGAACAGAGAGAGAAATAGAGACCTAATCAGAGGGGGAAGAGAGAACAGGTGGGGAAGAGTGAAAGAGCTAGTTAGGGCAGATGTAGAACAGCTGAGGAATGAGAGACAGAGAAGGTAACCTAAAAAGACCAGCAGAGAGAGAGAATGAAGAGAAAGGACAGGAACAGACATAACAAGACATGACACATACTGGGACCAAAGTCTCTTTCACAGATAAGCCCTGAATACAAATTTACAGAAAACAATACACGTTAAATATACATTCAGATTTCAAGCAAAAAGAAAAATATCATTGTAAAAATGAACACATTCATCAGTAATAAGGTCCTCAATCAGCTTTCTGAATTGCCTTAGGTGCACCAAAACATTAGAATTAAGAACATTTTGAAGATCGTTCCATATAAGGTGCAAGAAAACTTAAAGCTGATTTACCTAACTTAATAAATGTCAAAGGAATTTCCAAATGTATGTAAACAAACAATGTGAAGCCTCAAAACATGGGTAAAACGTGACACCATGGTTTGTCAGTCATTGTACCAATAGCTCTGTCTATGAATGTGAGACTTTCTCCAGCCTAATACCAACAATAGTGGTGGGAATCTGCTTTGTTGTTGTTGAACTGCAGATTGCACCTTTAACAATAAATCTAACGCTAATGTGATGCATCTCAAAAATGTTTAATGCTACATGTCACCAAATCAAAACAATCAAAACTTCCACGCCTTTGCTGTGTCTTTGTATGTTTAAACTACAGTTGCAGGCACTAAGAAGTTAGGCTGTGCAGCGGAATTGACAGAACAATGTCAATTCAATGAGCATTTACAGTATTAACACAACGCTCTATCGTCTCCTAGCGATAGATTTTTTTCACAACAATCTGTATTGCCCTCAACTTTAAGTCTAATGCGTCTCCAGCCCTATTCGGCATGGCAGCCTTCCCTCCCTGTAGAGGAGAATCAGGGGGGAGACCATGACACTGAAGATGTTAACAATCAGCAGCGTGGGATAGACGATGCAGTAGTAGTCAAGGCTGGATGACTGGCTGGCGTAAAAAGCAACCACCGGGATGGAGCTCGCCAAGATAATCACCAAGTTGGTTAAGACGATCCCAAAAGCTCTCATCTTATGTGGGTATGTCGTCCCCTGTTTCTCATCTCCCCCTTTGCCCCTCTCTACCTCTCCTGGACCAGGCTGCTTCAACACACGCAGGATGAAGAAGCAACAGAGAGAAGTGACAGCCACCCCAAGACAATAGACAGTAACGAGCACATAACCTGATATTTCTTCATAACCAATTGAAGCAATTGGAGAACATGCAAAAGCGAGCGACAACACCCAGACTGTGGTTGAACACGCCACCCTGTATCTCCGGAGTCTGTATTTGAGGAAGGTCACAGGTTTGGCCACCGCCAGGCAGTGCTCCACACAGATGCAGCTCTGGATCAGGGGCCTGCAGGTCCAGGAGATGTAATACAGGACATACACAGCCTGCCGTAACAGTATACCCTCACGGATGAATAGGTAGCTGATCAACTCAAGGAGACCCTCAACACAGAACACCAGCTCCACTGCAAACAGGTTAACAGGGAAGATCTGGGTGGGTTTGACACCTCTAGAGAGACTTCCACTCAGACAGAGCCAGAGGCACCAGCCCAGAGCTGGAATCCCGAGCAAGAAGCACAGGGCCTGGGCAGCACTGAACAGCACTGTCACAACATAGAACTGGTCCACGCAAACATCCCAGCTGTCAAGGTAAGTGTGGTTTCCTGAAGAGTCATTCATCCTTGTGGAATAATATCAGATCCCACTAAGATATGAAACAGGGTAGATGAGACAATTCATCACTTTGTTTTAAGATATTGTTGTCAAAATACTGATGCAATATACTGATGCAAACATACAAAACAATACTTTGATATACGTTTGTCTACTGTTATGCCAGTCAAAACATTGTGCATTGTCTCAGAAAGTCTAAATGAAAACATGAAAAGGAGATTTAAAACAAGTAGCCTGAGATATGATGCTCAGTGATATTTAAATGTAAAATAACTTACCCTAGTTGTTTTGGTAACTCAGACCTTGATTTGCAGTATTCGTGGTTCTTTCTCCTGCCGAAGTCCAACCCGTATGCGTGGTTTTAGCCAAAGCTTTCTGTCTTGTTTTCTTCTGAACAAGTCACGTGTTGTGTTATTTACATACAGTGATGGATTGAGCACCATTGCGTTTTATTTGACTAGAATTCAAAACGTATCAGAATGGAATGAAACACAGATTTACTTAATGCATATGCTTTCACACACGTACACCCACACACCCATACATACACACACAGACAAACACACAGATGCAATTCAACTTGCTCAGGGATTTGCATTTCACAGCCTGAGCAGAAATTGAAGCATGCCGTGAGATGAGTTCGGACTGGTCTTCCATGTAGCACGTATCTGTCCAATTCATGAGCTGCTCAGTATGTGTAGATAATCCTTAGGCCCTGCGTTTATTTTTGTCACACTCACGACCATACTCTATTTTCTGAAATTAGCTCCCAAAACTTGTAAATAAGTATCTTGTTGTGAGTTTATTTTCCTGTAATAATTAACACAAATTTGCAAAAGTTAAGACGTTGTCAGCAATATCATATGGTCATTATTTGAACCGGCTAGCCAGCTAACTAAACGTTAGCTAGCAAGCTAACAAGCTAGAAATGAACCAAAACATTGTTTAGGAATTGCTTTTAGTTCCTGGTTTGCTAGATTGACATGAACTAAATAAATGAAAAAAATTAGTGGGTTTATTGCTGTTTAAATACACCAGCTATGCTATTTCGGACCACCAGGCTGCTAATGTCATTCAGCCTGTCGTTTTTGTGTTTATACTTTTTCATGACGACAACGAAGAGTTTGATGTCGGACAACAATGGAATGTTCATGATGTCACACATATCGATAGATGTAGTATGAACCAGCCTTTAATCTTTTAATATTTGGTTGATTAGTACACTACCGTACTCACTCTGTTTAGCACATGGCCTTACATGTGAGTCCTTAAAATGACTGGTGGGGCTAAGATTTAAGAGGGTCTGAACGATGCTGAATGGGTGTGGACTAAGAACAGCTCTCCAGTAGGTGTACCAAAATATTCAAGAACCATTTTCTCAAAAGTGGGGTCATATCAACTTTCAAAGAAGAATAACTTTCCCATTGTTCTTCAACTGCACTGTATGATACACATTATATACTTTTATCCAATGTAAAAAACACAATTTTTTCTACATAAGACCGAATCGAGCCTCTTGGTTATAACAAACAAAAAAGAGTAACGTTATGTACGCCAGTATGTAGTAATTTGTCATTCAGTCGTGGTAATGTATATGGAATAATATTCATATGTTTGTTGACATTCATGAGGAGTTGACAGGAGATAGACATACAAGCATTCCTTTAGAGTTTCAAGGATCCCTAAAACACCAACATGCTGAGTTGAGCTCTGTTCTTTGAGTGTCTTTCTGTAGTTTTCTTTTAAATGTGAAAATATTGAAGATCAGAATTAAGCCTTATTCTTAAACAGAGGCAGTTACAATAGCTTAAAGACAATGATGGCTGTAATGCAAACAGCCAATGAAAACATCAGGGCAAGTCCCCATGTTCATGGAAGCTATTGTTTTAATCTAGTAGGTCCTGTCTGGGTTTCCATGTTTACTCATGGTGATGCAATTAGCCAAGACATCACTGAAGAGGGATATACAGTGGGGCAAAAAAGTATTTAGTCAGCCACCAATTGTGCAAGTTCTGTCACTTAAAAAGATGAGAGAGGCCTGTAATTTTCATCATAGGTACACTTCAACTATGACAGACAAAAAGAGAAAAAATGTACAGAAAATCACATTTTTAATGAATTTATTTGCAAATTATGGTGGAAAATAAGTATCGAGATGTTGCTTCAAAATATCCACATCATTGTCCTGCCTCATGATGCCATCTCTATTGTGATGTGCACCGGTCCATACATCAGCAAAGCACCCTCACAACATGATGCTGCAATCCCCGTGCTTCACGGTTGGGATGGTGTTCTTCAATTGCAAGGCTCCCCCTTTTTCCTCAAAACATAACGGTGGTCATTATTGTCACACCCTGGCCATAGTTTGCTTTGTATGTTTCTATGTTTTGTTTGGTCAGGGTGTGATCTGAGTGGGCATTCTATGTTGTGTGTCTAGCTTGTCTGTTTCTGTGTTTGGCCTGATATGGTTCTCAATCAGAGGCAGGTGTTAGTCATTGTCTCTGATTGGGAACCATATTTCGGTAGCCTGTTTGGTGTTGGGTTTTGTGGGTGATTGTCTGTCTCTGTGTTACTTTGCACCAGTATTAGGCTTGTTTCAGTTTTCGGGTTACGTTTATTGTTTTTGTATTTGATTCGTGTTTACTTTGTTTCATTAAGCATGAATCGCAATAGCCACGCCGCATTTTGGTCTGACTCTCTTTCACATTCAGAAAGCCGTTACAATTATGGCCAAATAGTTCAATTTTAGTTTCATCAGACCGGAGGACGTTTCTCCAAAAAGTACGATCTTTGTCCCCATGTGCAGTTGCAAACCGTAGTCTGGCATTTTTTATTGCGATTTTGAAGCAGCGGCTTCTTCCTTGCTGAGCGGTCTTTCAGGATATGTCGATATAGGACTCGTTTTACTGTGGATATAGATACTTTTGTACCTGTTTTCTCCAGCATCTTCACAAGGTTCTTTGCTGTTGTTCTGTGATTGATTTGCACTTATCGTACAAAAGTACATTCATCTCTAGGAGACAGAAAGCGTCTCCTTCCTGAGCGGTATGATGCCTGCGTGGTCCCATGGTGTTTATACTTGCGTACTATTGTTTGTACAGATGAACGTGGTACCTTCAGGCGTTTGGAAATTGCTCGCATGGATGAACAAGACTTGTGGTGGTCTACAATTTTTTTCAGAGGTCTTGGCCGATTTCGTTTGATTTTCCAATAATGTCAAGCAAAGAAGCATTGATTTTGAAGGTAGGCCATGAAATACATCCACAGGTACACCTCAAATTTACTCAAATTATGCTATTTAGCCTATCAGAAGCTTATAAAGCTCTGACGTCATTTTCTGGAGTTTTCCAAGCTGTTTAAAGGTACAGTCAACTTGGGGTATGTAAACTTCTGATCGACTGGAATTGTCATACAGTAAAATATAAGTGAAATAATCTCTCTGTAAACAATTATTGGAAAAATTACTTGTGCCATGCACAAAGTAGATATCCTTACTGACTTGCCAAAACTATAGTTTGTTAACAGGTAATTTTAAGGAGCGGTTGAAAAACAAGTTTTAACTACTTTAACCTAAGCGTATGAAACTCCCGATTTCAGCTGTATGTGAGAATGCTGTTCATTGACTACAGCTCAGCGTCCAACAGCATTGTGCCCACGAAGCTCATCACTAAGCTAAGAACCCTGCGACTAAACACCTCCCTCTGTAACTGGATCGAACAGGCCGCCATAACAGGGCTGCAGTGGACCGGGTCGAGAGTTTCAAGTCCCTTGGTGTCCACATCACCAACGAACTATCATGGTCCAAACATACCAAGACAGTCGTGAAGAGGGCACGACAACACCTTTTCTCCCTCAAGAGACCGAAAAGATTTAGCATGGGTCTCCAGATCCTCAAAAAGTTCTACAACACCACCAGGTATGGAAACTGCTTGGCATCTGACTGTATGGTGCTACAGAAACATTGTGTGCGTCCCTGTACAACACTGGGGCCAAGCTTCCTGCTGTCCAGGAACTATATAATAGTATAATAGTCACCCAATATAATAGTCACCCAAGTCATAGACTGTTCTCTCTGCAACCGCACGGTAAGCGGTACCGTTGCGTCAAGCCTAGGACCAGAAGGCTCTTTAAAAGCTTCTACCCCCAAGCCATAACACTGCTGAACAATTCATCAAATGGCCACCGGACTATTACATTGACCACCCCCCCCCTTCCATTTGTTTTGTACACTGCTACAACTTGCTGTTTATTATCTATGCATTGTCACTTCACCCCTACCTACAAGCACAAATAACCTCAACTAACCTGTACCCCAGCACTCTGACTCGGTACTGGTACCTGCTGTATATAACCTCTTTATTGTTATGTTATTGTGTTAATAAAAAATAAAAAATCCTTTAGTTTATTTGGTAAATATTTTATTAACTCTTCTTGAACGGCACTGTTGGTTAAGGGCTTGTAAGTAAGCATTTCACGGTAAGGTCTACACATGTTGTATTCGGAGCATGTGACAAATAAAGTTTTATTTGATTTGAGGTGCCAGGAATCTGACCTAAGCTGCCATGCCTTTAATATGGCACAGGCAAAGACCTTACATCTTGCTTCGCCTAAGATTCTACTCACCAACAGTTGTTGAATGGGAGACCAGAATCACTAATTATTAAGTAGGCTTAGTCTGACATGTTTAAACTTCAACATGGGATTGGTGATATCTGACACAAACATATACTAACTGCCATTGGTAATATAAAAGTGACTGTGTTCACACATTCATCTATGGAGCCAGCACTTGCCAGATGACATGATGGAGTCCTGACCGACAGACAGGCTTGACACTGACGTCTCTGAATGGATAAAGACCTGGCACTCAACGCATTCACAATGTGGGGCTGAAGGTGATTACAAATAATATAATACAGCAGACATTTCCGGTAGAACAGTAACTATGTTTGATACATACATCTTCTTGCTCATACAGAGGCAGTTACAACAGCTTAAAGACAATGTTGGCTGTCATGCAAGTTGTCAATGAAAACATCAGGCAGGTCCCCATGTTGTTTTCCCGATTGGCCCCGTCTGGGTTTGCATGTCTCCTAATGGTGATACAATTAGCCAAGATGTGCATTCGTCACTGAATGGGGATACATACAGTATGTGATGAAATGCGAGCAGAATGTCACTGACCCCTGCCAAGTCCAAGGTCCTATCATTGACCTTCACAAGAAATACACCTATCTCCTGCCCTTTCCGGATCGAGTGCCAGGATCTCAAAGTGTGTGATTTAGTGTGAAGAGTTTACACCAGGGGTAATGGTACAGAAGGACGATTTTTACACCAGCTAAATACTCCACCACCTGGAGTATGCCGCTCCTGCTTGGCACAGCTCACTGACCCAGGCCCAGTGTGATGAACTGGAGAGGGCATGCCACACCATCCTGGAGTATCCTGCTTGGCACAGCTTACTGACCCAGGCCCAGTGTGATGAACTGGAGAGGGCATGCCACACCATCCTGGCCGCTCCTGCTTGGCACAGCTTACTGACCCAGGCCCAGTGTGATGAACTGGAGAGGGCATGCCACACCATCCTGGAGTATGCCGCTCCTGCTTGGCACAGCTCACTGACCCAGGCCCAGTGTGATGAACTGGAGAGGGCATGCCACACCATCCTGGCCGCTCCTGCTTGGCACAGCTTACTGACCCAGGCCCAGTGTGATGAACTGGAGAGGGCATGCCACACCATCCTGGAGTATGCCGCTCCTGCTTGGCACAGCTTACTGACCCAGGCCCAGTGTGATGAACTGGAGAGGGCATGCCACACCATCCTGGAGTATGCCCCTCCTGCTTGGCACAGCTTACTGACCCAGGCCCAGTGTGATGAACTGGAGAGGGCATGCCACACAATCCTGGAGAAACTTTGGTTATACTGAGTTATTTCAGATCCTGTCTCTACCTGGCTTCATGAAAGACGGACACAACTCCGCACTGCCTTCGCTGTCAGCCTCCTAAAATCTAAGTTCAGAGACTGGCTACCTCCTGACCTAATCACAGTTACAGGCAAGAACACCCGCAGCCAAAACAAACGTACTTTACCAAAGTATAGAACTGAATGGAACATGAGGTCAATAATATTTCTGCTCATTGGTTATTGATTGGCGCAAAGACAGCTTTTTTGATTTACATTTTTTTACTCTTAATATTTATTTGTTGTTGTTGTTTCTTATCCATTAACATGTTGTACGATCATATATTTCTGTTTGTATTGACTGCTACAGTACATGATTTAAAATAAATTAAACTTGAAAATTTGAAATCGAAAGACATGTTTTTATCATGTGACAGACAGATGGGGACTTTAACTGTTCTATCAAACAGATGCTTTATTGCACAATTATTTTGAAACATACAGCAATACATTTCAATATAGAACCCCACTCAATAGTAGAGAAGTAAGTGCTTTACAGGATGTAATACAAGTTAAAAGATGATTTAGCTACATAAAAGTTTGGGGATATATTTAGTAAAACAGTCAGGAATAGGATAGGAATTGTGAGCATGAGGTGATAGTGAAATATCACTATGTATCTACCTAATTTCACTTAGATTAACAGCTATACAAGATAAATAAAATGGCAGAGCCTCCCCCACCCCACATTCCTTCCCACACCCCACATCCCTCCCCCCACACACTACATAGTTGAACTATGACTAACTTACTAAAAATGTCAAAACCTCTAAATAGCATGAACAATATGATTAAAGGGAACGGAAGAGCACAATGAACAGAGAAATACAAGACAACCTTTCCCCTACAGAGGAGTTATCCTTCCCTTTAACCCCCAATGCAGGCCAGTTTTCCAACCCTGAGGTGGTAGAGGAGGGGCTGATTAAAGGGAATGGAACAGAACAATGAACAGAGAAATACAAGACAACCTTTCCCCTACAGAGGAGTTATCCTTCCCTTTAACCCCCAATGCAGGCCAGTTTTCCAACCCTGAGGTGGTAGAGGAGGGGCTGATTAAAGGGAATGGAAGAGCACAATGAACAGAGAAATACAAGACAACCTTTCCCCTACAGAGGAGTTATCCTTCCTTTAACCCCCAATGCAGGCCAGTTTTCCAACCCTGAGGTGGTAGAGGAGGGGCTGATTAAAGGGAATGGAAGAGCACAATGAACAGAGAAATACAAGACAACCTTTCCCCTACAGAGGAGTTATCCTTCCCTTTAACCCCCAACGCAGGCCAGTTTTCCAACCCTGAGGTGGTAGAGGAGGGGCTGATTAAAGCTACCCAACATGCTGAAGGATTTCCCTGATGATCGTATGAGTGGAGTTCAGCATCAAGGTCAGCAGGATGATGTGTACGGTACAGGAGCCTCTCTTCTTCATCAGTTTCCCTCCCTTCTATACCTCTGCCCAGGGGTTTCCACCTACAGTATGCTTTGAAGGTGTTCAAAACAAGATGACACTCATCTAGAAAAGCCGATATCTGAATAATGGATTGACATTTAAATTGATGTGCACCTGTCATTCAAATAGCAAGCGTTTACGTCAGTGGAGTCCATGTTTTTTCCAGTGTGGATGGAGCCTCATGGCTTTCTAGGATTTTGCACTGAAAGGGCTAGAACGTTGCGTATCATTGAGACCATTAGCCAAGTCTCATGGACAGTCAGTCCCCATATATCATAACTTAATCTTTAAAAAAACTATATTTTGAAGAAGACAATCCATTATTTAAGTATGATGAGAAATGAAAAAGCCTAGTCACCTATCAAGCCATTCATCCTAATATTAATTGTATAATGAATAAAACAAACCAATATTTACTTTGATTTCTAAATATGTGACACAGCTATATTTAAAGTGACAATCTGTGATTGCTACATTAAATCTTGGACTCTTAGGAAATATAACTCATAAATGCATCATGAGCTTAGTTCAACTTTCACACCCTATCAGAACCAAAACTCCTTCGTTTGTAAACAATATAAATGTTTTTTTTAAACACTGTCCAGGCTCAACATTTGATAGTTTCTCCATCACCATCACCCAACTTTACACCAAAACAGAGGTAGGGAATCCACTTTGTTATTGATTGAACTGCAGATTGCCCTTTTCACAACAACTTTAATGATAACAAGCTATATCTCACAAAACGCTATTGCAACTTGACACCAAATCAAAATAATGAAAACGATTTATTAAACGAAAAACGACACTAAATTTCAACACCTTTGATGAGTCTATGAATATTTAAACTACAGTTGCAGGCACTAAGAAGTTAGGCTGCGCCTCGGAATTGACAGAACAATTTTAATTCAATGAGTATTTAACACAACGTCTGCTAGCGATAGTTTATCACAAACCTGTTCTTTTAGTGCCCACAACTGTAAGTCTAATGTGTCTCTGTCCCTCTTCGGCATGGCAGCCTTCCCTCTCTGTAGAGGTGCATCAGGGGTGAGACCAGGACACTGAAGATGTTGACAATCATTAACATGGGGAAGACATTGCAGGTGATTTCAAGACTAGATGACAGAGTAGCCCAACCAACAACCACCAGGATGGAGCACGTCAAGATGATCACCAACTTGGATGAGATGATCCCAAAAGCTCTCATCTTTTGTGGGTCTGTCATCCCCTGTTTCTTCTCTCCCCCTCTGCCTCCCTCTACCTCTCCTGGACCAGGCTGCTTCAGCACACGCAGGATGAAGAAGCAGCAGAGAGAAATGACGGCCACTCCAAGGCTATAGACACTAATGAGCACATAAGCTGCTGTTTTTTTAAAACCAATTAAAGCGATAGGGAAACATGCATGAGTGAGTGACAACACCCAGACAATGGATGAACACACCACCCTGTACCTCCGGAGTCTGTACTTGAGGAATGTTACAGGTTGGGCCACCGCCAGGTATCTCTCCACACAGATGCAGCTCTGGAGCAGGGGCCTGCAGGTCCAGGAGACGATATAGAGGAAATACACAGCCTGACGTAACATTGTAGAATTCCAGATGAACAGGTAGCTGATCACCTCAAGGAGACACTCGACACAGAACAGCAGCTCCACTACAAACAGGTTAACAGGGAAGATCTGGGTGGGTTTGACACCTCCAGAGAGACTTCCACTCAGAGAGAGCCAGAGGCACCAGACCAAGGCTGGCGTCCCCAGGAGGAAGCACAGGGCCTGGGCAGCACCGAACAGCATTTGCACAGCATAGCCATGGTCAATGCAAACATACCAGCTGAGCTGTGTGTTGTTTCCTGAAGAGGCATTCATTCTTCTTGAACAATCTCCGAGCCAACTGAGATATGAGAGAGGGGAGATACAAGATTTCTGACTTTATGTTTTAATATATTGTTGGCAATGTACTGATGCAGTATACTGATGCAAAATGCTGATGCAATATACTGATGTCAACATACATAAAAATACATAGATACACGTAGGTCTACTGTTATTTCAGTCAAAACAATGTGCATTGTCTCAGAAAGTCTGAATGAAAACATGACGAAAACATGCAAAATGTTCAGCCGAAGATAATATTTTCAATTATGTTCAAATGGAAAATAACCTACCTTAGTTGTTTTGGTAACGCAGACCTTTCTTTGCAATATTCATACTTCTCTCTACAGCAGAACTCTGAGAACAACCCGATTGGACAATGCCTACATGAATGAGTGATTTTTGACCAAGCTCTCTGTCCTGTGTTCCTCCTAACAAGTCACATGTTGTTCTATTTACATACACACACCTGTGAGCATTGATGAATTGAGCACCATTGTATGTTTTAGTGTACAGCAGGTCATTTTATTTGCCTACAAATCCTATCACCAGGAACAAAATACAGATTATCCACATGCACGCGCGCGCGCGCACACACACACACACGCACGCACGCACGCACGCACGCACACACGCACACACACACAAATGGCATTTCAAGGCTCAGTTATTAGCAATTTGGACTGAGCAGAAATTGAAGGCTCATCACTGATATCACTCAGCACCCGTCTGTCCCAGCCACAGGTAAGTCCAGCCACCTGCATAGGGACTCTTTCACCTAACATAATCAAGTCAAATGGACTTCAGACATACACAATAATTTGCAAGAAAATGTAAATAAATGGCATTTCAAATAACATCAAATTGATCAGAACCACAGTTTAGACATTGCTAATGTTGTAAATTACTATTGTAGCTGGAAAAGGCAGATTTTTAATGGAATATCTACGTAGGAGTACAGAGGCCCATTATCAGCAACCATCACTCCTGTGTTCCAATGACACGTTGTGTTAGCTAATCCAAGTTTATCATTGTAGAAGGCTAATTGATCATTAGAAAACCCCTTTTCAATTATGTTAGCTCAGCTGAAAATTGTTGGCCTGATTAAAGAAGCAATTAAACTGGCCTTCTTTAGACTAGTTGAGTATCTGGAGCATCAGCATTTGTGGTTTCGATTACAGTCTCAAAATGGCCAGAACCAAATAACTTTCTACTGAAACTCATCAGTCTATTCTTGTACTGAGAAATGAAGGTGGTTCAATGTGAGAATACTTTTACTTCTGAAACTGATGCAGATCATCATTCTCCCAAGTCGTTCTATAATAATGTGGTCACATATACTTCAAGCAGGCCCAGTTATTTAGAAAAGCTCAACATTTTGCTCCTTCTCCTTGAGCACGTTCATCCAAAACATAATTCAAACATGGCTTGACATTAATCGGGTTTCCATCCAACCTTTTTATAAGAGAAAATAAGCTCATGTCAGATATTATTTTTTACGGCATCATGGGAAAGCATGCAGTTTATTAGGCTAGAGATCAAATCAATTATGATGAACTTCACAGAGTGGTGAAACTGCATGGTGACAGAATGGTCGATACATTGTTGATATTTGACAAATACAAATAATCTCACACTGTTGTCCATAATAATCTCATCATGTAGTAGGCTATATTTTACCCACAGTGTATCAGCAAGCTGTTGGCAACAGCGCACATGGCAATACCAAAATGGACACATTTGGTATAAGTACATAACATTTTTAGTGACAAAACCATCAGTAGTTCAAGTAAAAATTGCGATGGAAACCCATTTTTTGGGAATTTAACCACAAAAGTAATGTTTATGTACACTACGTAATTATACACAAACGTTTATGCTCAACAAGTCAATTTGTTGGAAACACAACTCTGATAGTAAAATATGCCAGAGTTTCCATTAGCTGATAATTGCAGGCTTTTTGAAGATATAGTTTTTTAAAGCTTATAAATAAAAGTGTAACGGGCCAAGTTGGCTTGGTCAAATGCATGCTAATGTAGAACTTGCTGTTGAGGTAGGATGTAGGATGTTCACAAGTATTTATTTTTTTATGTATAATAATTAGTTTTATCATTATGTAACGGCGTTCTTCGTTTGTCGAAAGAGAGTCGGACAGAAATGCAGCTTGTTGGTTACTCATGTTTTTAATAGAACAAATGACGATACATGAAATAACAAAAACAACAAACGGAACGTGAAAAACCTATACAGCCTGTCTGGTGAACACTAACACAGAGACAGGAACAATCACCCACGAAATACAAAGTGAAACCCAGGCTACCTAAATACGGTTCCCAATCAGAGACAACGAGAATAATAATAATAATATAATATATCCCATTTAGCAGACGCTTTTGTCCAAAGCGACTTACAAGTCGGCTGGGGCCACTACTTTTACATATGGGTGGCCCACCTGACTCTGATTGAGAACCGCCTCAGGCAGCCAAACCTATGCAACACACACCCCTAATCAGCCACAATCCCAATAACTAAAAAACCCCACTAAGAAATACAACAAACATAAACCCATGTCACACCCTGGCCTGACCAACTAATTAACTAAAACACAAAATACTAAGACCAAGGCGTGACACATTATTATTGTATATCATTGTTATTATTGTAAACCTATTTATTAATCAAAACCAGTTTCTTAAATATGCAAACACCTGTTATGTTTTATTCTGTTGAGATATTTTCATTGGTTAAATTAAGTTTGAACTGTCTTTTTAATTGTGTATATCTGGCACAATTTTTATGTTTGGAAAAATAATGTTCCCAATGTAAATGGCCTATTTCTCAGGCCCATATGCTAGAATATGCATATAATTGACAGATTAGGCCAACAGCTCCAACACATACCGTAGTGCCCCCTATGGCAGCCACCTGCTCCAACACACACCGTAGTGCCCCGTATGGCAGCCACCTGCTCCAACACATACCGTAGTGCCCCCTATGGAAGCCACCTGCTCCAACACACACCGTAGTGCCCCCTATGGCAGCCACCTGCTCCAACACATACCGTAGTGCCCCCTATGGCAGCCACCTGCTCCAACACACACCGTAGTGCCCCCTATGGCAGCCACCTGCTCTAACACATACCGTAGTGCCCCCTATGGCAGCCACCTGCTCCAACACACACCGTAGTGCCCCCTATGGCAGCCACCTGCTCTAACACATACCGTAGTGCCCCCTATGGCAGCCACATGCTCCAACACACACTGTAGTGCCCCCTATGGCAGCCACCTGCTCCAACACATACCGTAGTGCCCCCTATGGCAGCCACCTGCTCCAACACACACCGTAGTGCCCCGTATGGCAGCCACCTGCTCCAACACATACCGTAGTGCCCCCTATGGCAGCCACATGCTCCAACACACACCGTAGTGCCCCCTATGGCAGCCACCTGCTCCAACACACACCGTAGTGCCCCCTATGGCAGCCACCTGCTCCAACACACACCGTAGTGCCCCCTATGGCAGCCACCTGCTCCAACACACACCGTAGTGCCCCCTATGGCAGCCACCTGCTCCAACACACACCGTAGTGCCCCTATGGCAGCCACCTGCTCCAACACACACCGTAGTGCCC
>NW_027005268.1:136450-142312 GCF_036934945.1 Oncorhynchus masou masou
ACTACCGGGGCGGCAGGGTAGCCTAGTGGTTAGAGCGTTGGACTAGTAACCGAAAGGTTGCAAGTTCAAACCCCCGAGCTGACAAGGTACAAATCTGTCGTTCTGCCCCTGAACAGGCAGTTAACCCACTGTTCCTAGGCCATCATTGAAAATGAGAATTTGTTCTTAACTGACTTGCCTAGTAAAATTAAAAAAAATGAACAGAAAGACAATTCATTACATAATGCTAATGCTAAAAGTGAATGCTGTAAGGTAGCATTTAGAGCTTTGGCCCAGTAACCAAAATGGTAGCTGGTTTGAATACCTGAGCTGACAAGGTGAGACGCCTCTTAAGGAATTGCCCCTTTCTTTCAATTTTGCCATACCCAATGACATACCCAAATCTAACTGCATGTAACTCAGGCCCTGAAGGAAGGATATGCATAATCTTGGTACCATTTGAAAGGAAACACTTTGGAGGTTGTGAAAATGTGAAAGGAATGTAAGGAGAATATAAGACAATAGATCTGGTAAAAGATAATACAAAGACAAAACCAACCATTTTTTTGTATTATTTTTGCACAATCATCTTTGAAATGCAAGAGAAAGGCCGTAATGTATTATTCCAGCCCAACTGCAATTTAGATTTTGTCCATTACATGGCAGGGGTGTATGTGCAATGTGTTAGACTGATCCAAAGAACCATTGCATTCCTGTTCAAAATGTTGTATCAAGACTGCCAAATGTGCCTAATTTGCTCATTAAACATTAGCATAATATCATTTCATTGTAATAGCTACTGTAAATTAGAGAAGACCCAAAAGCGGTTTTAACAGAAAACAGAGTTCTTTAAAGAAAATACAGGAATGGCATAAATCCTCTTCCAACGTTGTCAGCGGAACAAAAAGAACGTTAGTATAGTGCAGGATGCTCCTGCCAGGCAGACTCCGACAGGACAGGACAAGGTGGAAGCAAACGAGACGACAGCTTGCTTCTGGCATCAAAAAACACAAACAAGAATCAGACACTGAAAGTAGCAGGAACAGAGAGAGAAATAGAGACCTAATCAGAGGGGGAAGAGAGAACAGGTGGGGAAGAGTGAAAGAGCTAGTTAGGGCAGATGTAGAACAGCTGAGGAATGAGAGACAGAGAAGGTAACCTAAAAAGACCAGCAGAGAGAGAGAATGAAGAGAAAGGACAGGAACAGACATAACAAGACATGACAGTACCCCCCCACTCACCGAGCGCCTCCTGGCGCACTCGAGGAGGAAACCTGGCGGCAACGGAGGAAATCATCGATCAGCGAACGGTCCAGCACGTCCCGAGAGGGAACCCAACTCCTCTCCTCAGGACCGTACCCCTCCCAATCCACTAGGTACTGATGACCACGGCCCCGAGGGCGCATGTCCAAAATCTTACGAACCCTGTAGATGGGTGCGCCCTCGACAAGGATGGGGGGAGGGACGAACGGGGGCGCGAAGAACGGGCTTAACACAGGAGACATGGAAGACCGGGTGAACGCGACGAAGATAGCGCTGGAGAAGAAGTCGCACTGCGACAGGATTAATGACCTGGGAAATACGGAACGGACCAATGAACCGCGGGGCCAACTTGCGAGAAGCTGTCTTAAGGGGAAGGTTCTGAGTGGAGAGCCATACTCTCTGACCGCAACAATATCTAGGACTCTTGGTCCTACGCTTATTAGCGGCCCTCACAGTCTGCGCCCTATTACGGCAAAGTGCCGACCTGACCCCTTCCAGGTGCGCTCGCAACGCTGGACAAAAGCCTGAGCGGAGGGAACGCAGGACTCGGCGAGCTGAGATGAGAACAGCGGAGGCTGGTACCCGAGGCTACACTGAAAAGGGGATAGACCGGTAGCAGACGAGGGAAGCGAGTTGTGGGCGTACTCTGCCCAGGGGAGCTGTTCTGACCAAGACGCAGGGTTACGAAAAGAAAGACTGCGTAAAATGCGACCAACAGTCTGATTGGCCCGTTCGGCTTGACCGTTAGACTGGGGATGAAAGCCGGACGAGAGACTGACGGAAGCCCCAATCAAACGGCAAAACTCCCTCCAAAATTGAGACGTGAACTGCGGGCCTCTGTCGGAAACGACGTCAGACGGAAGGCCATGAATTCGGAAAACATTCTCGATAATGATCTGAGCCGTCTCCTTAGCAGAAGGGAGCTTATCGAGAGGAATGAAATGAGCCGCCTTAGAGAATCTATCGACAACCGTAAGAATAACTGTCTTCCCCGCTGATGAAGGCAGTCCGGTGATAAAATCTAAAGCGATGTGAGACCACGGTCGAGAGGGAATGGGAAGCGGTCTGAGACGGCCGGCAGGAGGAGAGTTCCCAGATTTAGTCTGCGCGCAGACCGAACAAGCGGCGACAAATCGACGCGCGTCACGTTCCCGAGTGGGCCACCAGAAACGCTGGCGAATGGAAGCGAGCGTACCCCGAACGCCGGGGTGGCCGGCTAACTTGGCAGAGTGGGCCCACTGAAGAACGGCCGGACGAGTAGGAACGGGAACGAACAGAAGGTTCCTAGGACAAGCTCGCGGCGACGGAGTGTGAGCGAGTGCTTGCTTTACCTGCCTCTCAATTCCCCAGACAGTCAACCCGACAACACGCCCGTCAGGGAGAATCCCCTCGGGGTCGGTGGAGACCTCAGAAGAACTGAAGAGACGAGATAAAGCATCAGGCTTGGTGTTTTTTGAGCCCGGACGATAAGAAATAACAAACTCGAAACGAGCGAAAAACAGAGCCCAACGAGCCTGACGCGCATTAAGTCGTAAGGAACGGTCGCCCTCTCCAACCACTGTCGCCATTCGCCTAGGGCTAAGCGGATGGCGAGCAGTTCGCGATTACCAACATCATAGTTACGTTCTGACGGCGATAAGCGATGAGAGAAAAACGCGCAAGGATGGACCTTGCCGTCAGAGAGAGAGCGCTGAGAAAGAATGGCTCCCACGCCCACCTCTGACGCGTCAACCTCAACAACAAACTGACTAGAGATGTCAGGTGTAACAAGAATAGGTGCGGATGTAAAACGATTCTTAAGAAGATCAAAAGCTCCCTGGGCGGAAACGGACCACTTAAAGCACGTCTTAACAGAAGTAAGGGCTGTGAGGGGAGCTGCCACCTGACCGAAATTACGGATGAAACGACGATAGAAATTAGCGAAGCCCAGAAAGCGCTGCAGCTCGACGCGTGACTTAGGAACGGGCCAATCAATGACAGCCTGGACCTTAGCGGGATCCATCTTAATGCCCTCAGCGGAAATAACGGAACCGAGAAAAGGGACAGAGGCGGCATGAAAAATGCACTTCTCAGCCTTCACATAAAGACAGTTCTCCAAAAGGCGCTGGAGGACGCGTCGCACGTGCTGAACATGAATCGAGAGAGACGGAGAAAAAAATCAGGATATCGTCCATGTAAACGAAAACAAAAATGTTCAGCATGTCTCTCAGGACGTCGTTAACTAGTGCCTGAAAGACAGCTGGAGCGTTAACGAGGCCGAAAGGAAGAACCCGGTATTCAAAGTGCCCTAATGGAGTGTTAAACGCCGTCTTCCACTCGTCCCCCTCCCTGATGCGCACGAGATGGTAGGCGTTACGAAGGTCCAATTTGGTGAAAAACCTGGCTCCCTGCAGGATCTCGAAGGCTGAAGACATAAGAGGAAGCGGATAACGATTCTTAACTGTTATGTCATTCAGCCCTCGATAATCCACGCATGGGCGCAGGGACCCGTCCTTCTTCTGAACAAAAAAACCCCGCTCCGGCGGGGGAGGAGGAGGAGACTATGGTACCGGCGTCGAGCGAAACCGACAAATAATCCTCGAGAGCCTTACGTTCGGGAGCCGACAGAGAGTATAATCTACCCCGGGGGAGTAGTTCCCGGAAGGAGATCAATACTACAGTCATACGACCGGTGTGGAGGGAGAGAAGTGGCCTTGGAACGACTGAACACCGTGCGCAGATCGTGATACTCCTCCGGCACCCCTGTCAAATCGCCAGGCTCCTCCTGTGAAGAAGAGACAGAGGAAACAGGAGGGATAGCAGACATTAAACAGGTTACATGACAAGAAACATTCCAGGATAGGATAGTATTACTAGACCAATTAATAGAAGGGTTATGGCGCACTAGCCAGGGATGACCCAAAACAACAGGTGTAAAAGGTGAACGAAAAATTAAAAAAGAAATGGTTTCGCTATGATTACCAGAGACAGTGAGGGTTAAAGGCAGCGTCTCACGCTGAATCTTGGGGAGAGAACTACCATCTAAAGCGAACAAGGCCCTGGGCTCCCTAACTGTCTGAGAGGAATGTCATGTTCCCGAGCCCAGGTCTCGTCCATAAAACAGCCCTCCGCCCCAGAGTCTATCAAGGCACTGCAGGAAGCAGATGAACCGGGCCAGCGGAGATGGACCGGAAAGGTAGTGCGTGATCCAGAAGGAGAGGCCTGAGTAGTTGCGCTCACCAGTAGCCCTCCTCTTACTGATGAGCTCTGGCTTTTACTGGACATGAGGTGACAAAATGACCAGCGGAGCCGCAGTAGAGACAGAGGCGATTGGTGATTCTCCGTTCCCTCTCCTTGGCCGAGATGCGAATACCCCCCAGCTGCATAGGCTCAGCATCCGAGCCGGCGGAGGAGGGTGGCAGTGATGCGGCAGGTGGCAGTGATGTGGAGAGGGGAGCAACGGAGAACGTGAGCTCCTTTCCACGAGCCTCGGCGACGAAGATCAAACCGTCGCTCTATGCGAATAGCGAGAGCTATTAAGGAGTCCAGACTGGAAGGAACCTCCCGGGAGAGGATCTCATCCTTAACCTCGACGTGGAGACCCTCCAGAAAACGAGCGAGCAAAGCCGGCTCGTTCCAGTCACTAGAGGCAGCGAGAGTGCGAAACTCAATAGAATAATCCGTTATGGATCTATTCCCCTGACATAGGGAAGACAGGGCCCTGGAAGCCTCCTCGCCAAAAACAGAACGGTCAAAAACCCGTATCATCTCCTCCTTAAAGTCCTGATACTGGTTAATACACTCAGCCCTCGCCTCCCAGACTGCCGTGCCCCACTCACGCGCCCGTCCGGTAAGGAGAGAAATGACGTAGGCGATGCGGGCTGCGCTCCTGGAGTAAGTGTTGGGCTGGAGAGAGAACACCACATCACACTGAGTGAGGAATGAGCGGCACTCAGTGGGCTCCCCAGAGTAACACGGCGGGTTGTTGATCCTGGGCTCCGGAGACTCGGAAACCCTGGAAGTGGGCGGTGGATCGAGGTGGAGTTGGTGAACCCGTCTTGTGAGGTCGGAGACTTGGACGGCCAGGGTCTCAACGGCATGTTGAGCAGCAGACAATTCCTCCTCGTGTCTGCCTAGCATCGCTCCCTGGATCTCGACGGCGGAGTGAAAAGGGTCCGGAGCCGCTGGGTCCATTCTTGGTCTGATTCTTCTGTTATGAACTTGAGTGAAGACCCAAAAGCGGTTTTAACAGAAAACAGAGTTCTTTAATGAAAATACAGGAATGGCATAAATCCTCTTCCAACGTTGTCAGCGGAACAAAAAGAACGTTAGTATAGTGCAGGATGCTCCTGCCAGGCAGACTCCGACAGGACAGGACAAGGTGGAAGCAAACGAGACGACAGCTTGCTTCTGGCATCAAAAAACACAAACAAGAATCAGACACTGAAAGTAGCAGGAACAGAGAGAGAAATAGAGACCTAATCAGAGGGGGAAGAGAGAACAGGTGGGGAAGAGTGAAAGAGCTAGTTAGGGCAGATGTAGAACAGCTGAGGAATGAGAGACAGAGAAGGTAACCTAAAAAGACCAGCAGAGAGAGAGAATGAAGAGAAAGGACAGGAACAGACATAACAAGACATGACAC
>NW_027005269.1:0-4175 GCF_036934945.1 Oncorhynchus masou masou
TTAAAGTGACTTGTGTTCCATTTATTAAAGTGGCCAATGATATCAAATCTGTAGGTAGGCAGCCGCCTCTCAGTGCTAGTGATGGCTGTTTAACAATCTGATGGCCTTGAGATAGAAGCTGTTTTTCAGTCTCTCAGTCCCAGATTTGATGCACCTGTACTGACCTCGCCTTCTGGATGATAGCGGGGTGAACAGGCAGTGGCTCTGGTGGTTGTTGTCCTAGATGATCTTTATGGCCTTCCTGTGACATCGGGTGTTGTAGGTGTCCTGGAGGGTAGGTAGTTTGCCCCCGGTGATGCGTTGTGCAGACCGCACCACCCTCTGGAGAGCCTTGCGTTTGATGGTGGTGCAGTTGCTGTACAAAGCTGTGATACAGCCTGACAGGATGCTCTCAATTGTGCATCTGTAAAAGTTTGTGAGGGTTTTCAGTGACAAGCCACAATTTTTCAGCCTCCTGAGTTTGAAGAGGCATTGTTGCGCCTACTTCACCACACTGTCTGTGTGGGTGGACCATTTCAGTTTGTTGGTGATACTGCCGTCCCATCGATGTGGATGGGAGGGTGCTCCTTTTGCTGTTTCCAGATGTCCACGATCATCTATTTTGTTTTGCTGACATTGAGTGAGAGGTTATTTGACTGACACCACACACCCAGGGCCCTCACCTCCTCCCTGTAGGCCGTCTCGTTGTTGTTGGTAATCAGGCCTACCACTGTAGTGTCGTCTGCAAACTTGATGATTGAGATGGAGGTGTGCATGGCCACGCGGTCGTGGGTGAACAGGGGGTACAGGAGGGGGCTGAGAAGGCTGCCTTGTGGGATCCCAGTGTTGTGGATCAGCAGAGTGGAGATGTTGTTTCCTACCTTCACCACCTGGGGGCGGCCCATCTGGAAGTCCAGGACCCAGCTGCATAGGACGGGGTCGACACCCAGGGTCTCAAACGTAATGCTGAGTTTGGAGGGTACTATGGTGTTGAATGCTGAGCTGTAGTCAATGAACAGCATTCTTACATAGGTATTCCTCTTGTTCAGATGGGATAGGGCAGTGTGCAGTGTAATGGCGATTGCATCGTCTGTGGACCTATTGGGGTGGTAAGCAAATTAGAGTGTGTCTAGAATAACAGGTAGGGTGGAGGTGATATGATCCTTGACTAGGGCTGGGCGATATGGGTCAAAATATTATAACAAAAATTGGCTGGTATGACGGTATTAGACTGTGTTTTTAGTTTTTGAATAATTTAAGTTTTACATTTGCTTTGAGTAGTGAGTGATCCTAGCGTGGCAACACATACATTCTAAGTGATTTCATTATTCATTATTCTAAGTGATTTCATTTGTTCAGTATTTTTCCATTCTGATTGTTTATACTGTTCAAATCAACTTTTTAATTTCTGCATTTCTTGCAATCAATTACAGTGGTGGGAAAAGTACCCAATTGTCATCCTTGAGTCAAAGTAAAGATACGTTCATAGAAAATTACTCAAGTAAAATTGAAAGTCACCCAGTAAAATATTACTTGAGTAAAAGTCTAAAAGTGTTTGGTTTTAAATATACTTAAGTATCAAAACTAAATGTGATTGCTAAAATATACTTAAGTATCTAAATTAAAAGTATAAATCATTTCAAATTCCTTATATTAAGGAAACCAGATGGCACCATTTAATTTATTTTTTATTTTTACGGATAGCCAGGGGCACACTCCAACACTCAGACATAATTTACAAACATAACATATGTGTTCAGTGAGTCCTCCAGATCAGAGGCAGTAGATGACCAGGGATGTTCTCTATTTAGTGAGTCCTCCAGATCAGAGGCAGTAGATGACCAGGGATGTTCTCTATTTAGTGAGTCCTCCAGATCAGAGGCAGTAGATGACCAGGGATGTTCTCTTGACAAGTGTGTGAGTTTGACAATTTTCCTGTCCTGCTAAGCATTCAAAATGTAACTAGTACTTTTAGGTGTCAAGAAAATGTATGGAGTAAAAGGTGCAGTATTTTCTTTAGGAATGTAGCTTCATAAGGACTTGAAGCGATGCTGCCATCTCTATCGGGCGCCATCATTTATTGGCCTTTATGAAATCCATAAACATATTTTTGTTATTATTATTATATGAAGTTCTGTGAGACGTAAATAGCCATAATCAGACCTTGAAGTATCCTGACCTGTTGCATCACTACCTGGTATGGCAACTGCTCAGCCTCCAACTGCAAGGCACTAGGGTAGAGCGTACGGCCCAGTACATCACTGGGGCCAAGCTTCCTGTCATCCAGGACATCTATATCAGGAAGGTCCTAAAAATGGTAAAAACTCCAGCCACCCAAGTCATTTACTGTTATTACCTTAATTACCTTGACTAATCTGTACCCCCGCACATTGACTCCGTACCTGTACCCCCTGTATATAGCCTCCACATTGACTCTGTAACTGTACCCCCTGTATATAACCTCCACATTGACTCTGTACCAGTACCCCTGTATATAGCCTCCACATTGACTCTGTACCTGTACCCCCTGTATATAGCCTCCACATTGACTCTGTACCTGGTACCCTCTGTATATAGCCTCCACATTGACTCTGTACCTGTACCCCCTGTATATAGCCTCCACATTGACTCTGTACCTGTACCCCTGTATATAGCCTCCACATTGACTCTGTACCTGTACCCCCTGTATATAGCCTCCACATTGACTCTGTACCTGTACCCCCTGTATATAGCCTCCACATTGACTCTGTACCTGTACCCCTGTATATAGCCTCCACATTGACTCTGTACCTGTACCCCCTGTATATAGCCTCCACATTGACTCTGTACCTGTACCCCCTGTATATAGCCTCCACATTGACTCTGTACCGGTACCCCTGTATATAGCCTCCACATTGACTCTGTACCTGTACCCCCTGTATATAGCCTCCACATTGACTCTGTACCTGTACCCCCTGTATATAGCCTCCACATTGACTCTGTACCGGTACCCCCTGTATATAGCCTCCACATTGACTCTGTACCTGTACCCCCTGTATATAGCCTCCACGTTGTCTCTGTACCTGTATCCCCTGTATATAGCCTCCACATTGACTCTGTACCGGTACCCCCTGTATATAGCCTCCACATTGACTCTGTACCTGTACCCCTGTATATAGCCTCCACATTGACTCTGTACCTGTACCCCTGTATATAGCCTCCACATTGACTCTGTACCTGTACCCCTGTATATAGCCTCCACATTGACTCTGTACCTGTACCCCTGTATATAGCCTCCACATTGACTCTGTACCTGTACCCCCTGTATATAGCCTCCACATTGACTCTGTACCTGTACCCCCTGTATATAGCCTCCACATTGACTCAGTACCTGTACCCCCTGTATATAGCCTCGCTACTGTTATTTTACTGCTGCTCTTTAATATTTATTATTATTGTTTACTTAACACTTATATTGGTTAAGGGCTTGTAAGTAAGCATTTCACTGTAAGGTCTACTACACCTGTTGTATTCGGTGTATGTCACAAATACAATTTGATTTGATAATCAAGGACTTGGCCATTAGTTGACTGGTTGTGAATAGCGTGTTAGTGCAGGGTTAAAACAAATATGTGCGACAGCGGGTGGTGCCCAATGAGAGGGGTGGAGAACTATAGTTTGACATGTACACAACTCTTGAAAGTTGAAAATGTTTACCAATATTACTCTACGGTAGATCACCACTGCTCAACGGAGGGCCCTGTGTAATGCACAGGCATGTAACGTGCCTGGATTGGATTTTGATTTTTCTGTCATATGGTCCAGCACCATCGCTTTCATTTTTGGTCAAATTCTCATTTCTGGTTAAGCCTTAAAATTCAGGATTAAATCTTGCAATGTCACATGATTGTGCAAAACACAGGAGCCTATTCCATGTTGCTTTGTGGTCTGGTGTTTTTCGACGCAACCCTCAGGGACCACCCGTCATTTCACACATTGGATGTATTTCAACACGAGCACACCTGATTCAGCTAATGAAGAGCTTGATTATTAGTTGACGGGACGAGTTGAATCGGACGTGCCAGTGTCGAAGGACTGGAGGGCTGGTTTGAGAAACACGCCCCTAAGGTACATTATCAGCTATTTAGCATATTGTCTGTAGGATACTGCTACCTACCAGACCCCTGTAACGCTGTGCCTAACATAGGTGGCTTAAA
>NW_027005270.1:0-4175 GCF_036934945.1 Oncorhynchus masou masou
CATTTACATTACATTTAAGTCATTTAGCAGACGCTCTTATCCAGAGGCGACTTACAGAATGGTGAATTCACCTTCTGACATCAGTGGAACAGCCACTTTACAATAGTGCATCTAAATCATTTAAGGGGTGAGAAGGATTACTATCCTATCCTAGGTATTCCTTGAAGAGGTGGGGTTTCAGGTGTCTCCGGAAGGTGGTGATTGACTCCGCTGTCCTGGCGTTGTGAGGATTTGTTCCACCATTGGGGGGCCAGAGCAGCGAACAGTTTTGACTGGGCTGAGGCGGGAACTGTACTTCCTCAGTGGTAGGGAGGCGAGCAGGCCAGAGGTGGATGAACGCAGTGCCCTTGTTTTTGGGTGTAGGGCCTGATCAGAGCCTGGAGGTACTGCGGTGCCATTCCCCTCACAGCTCCGTAGGCAAGCACCATGGTCTTGTAGCGGATGCAAGCTTCAACTGGAAGCCAGTGGAGAGAGCGGCGGAGCGGGGTGGCGTGAGAGAACTTGGGAAGGTTGAACACCAGACGGGGCTGCGGCGTTCTGGATGAGTTGTAGGGTTTAATGGCACAGGCAGGAGCCCAGCCAACAGCGAGTTGCAGTAATCCAGACGGGAGATGACAAGTGCCTGGATTAGGACCTCGCCGCTTCCTGTGAAGGCAGGAGTCGTACTCTGCGGATGTTGTAGAGCATGAACCTACAGGAGCGGGCCACCGCCATGATGTTGGTTGAGAATGACAGGGTGTTGTCAGGATCACGCCAAGGTTCTTAGCGCTCTGGGAGAGGACACAATGGAGTTGTCAACCGTGATGGCGAGATCATGGAGCAGGCAGTCCTTCCCCGGGAGGAAGAGCAGCTCCGTCTTGCCGAGGTTCAGCTTGAGGTGGTGATCCGTCATCCACACTGATATGTCTGCCAGACATGCAGAGATGCGGTCGCCACCTGGTCATCAGAAGGGGAAAGGAGAAGATGATGTGTGTCGTCTGCATAGCAATGATAGGAGAGACCATGTGAGGTTATGACAGAGCCAAGTGACTTGGTGTATAGCGAGAATAGGAGAGGGCCTAGAACAGAGCCCTGGGGGACACCAGTGGTGAGAGCGCGTGGCGAGGAGACAGATTCTCGCCACGCCACCTGGTAGGGAGCGACCTGTCAGGTAGGACGCAATCCAAGCGTGGGCCGCGCCGGAGATGCCCAACTCGGAGAGGGTGGAGAGGAGGATCTGATGGTTCACAGTATCGAAGGCAGCCGATAGGTCTAGAAGGATGAGAGCAGAGGAGAGAGAGTTAGCTTTAGCAGTGCGGAGCGCCTCCGTGATACAGAGAAGAGCAGTCTCAGTTGAATGACTAGTCTTGAAACCTGACTGATTTGGATCAAGAAGGTCATTCTGAGAGAGATAGCGGGAGAGCTGGCCAAGGACGGCACGTTCAAGAGTTTTGGAGAGAGAAAAGAAAGAAGGGATACTGGTCTGTAGTTGTTGACATCGGAGGGATGAGGTGTAGGTTTTTCAGAAGGGGTGCAACTCTCGCTCTCTTGAAGACGGAAGGGCGTAGCCAGCGGTCAGGGATGAGTTGATGGCGAGGTGAGGTAAGGAGAAGGTCTCCGGAAATGGTCTGGAGAAGAGAGGAGGGGATAGGGTCAAGCGGGCAGGTTGTTGGGCGGCCGGCCGTCACAAGAACGAGATTTCATCTGGAGAGAGAGAGGAGAAAGAGGTCAGAGCACAGGGTAGGGGCAGTGTGAGCAGAACCAGCGGTGTCGTTTGACTTAGCAAACGAGGATCGGATGTCGTCGACCTTCTTTCAAAATGGTTGACGAAGTCATCTGCAGAGAGGGAGGAGGGGGGAGGGGAGGAGGATTCAGGAGGGAGGGAAGGTGGCAAAGAGCTTCCTAGGGTTAGAGGCAGATGCTTGGAATTTAGAGTGGTAAAAAGTGGCTTTAGCAGCAGAGACAGAGGAGGAAAATGTAGAGAGGAGGGAGTGAAAGGATGCCAGGTCCGCAGGGAGGGCGAGTTTTCCTCCATTTCCGCTCGGCTGCCCGGAGCTCTGTTCTGTGAGCTCGCAATGAGTCATCGAGCCACGGAGCGGGAGGAGGACCGAGCCGGCCTGGAGGATAGGGGACATAGAGAGTCAAAGGATGCAGAAAGGGAAGAGAGGAGGGTTGAGGAGGCAGAATCAGGGAGATAGGTTGGAGAAGGTATGAGCAGAGGGAAGAGATGATAGGATGGAAGAGGAGAGAGTAGCGGGAGAGAGAGCGAAGGTTGGGACGGCGCGATACCATCCGAGTAGGGGCAGTGTGGGAAGTGTTGGATGAGAGCGAGAGGGAAAAGGATACAAGGTAGTGGTCGGAGACTTGGAGGGAGTTGCAATGAGGTTAGTGGAAGAACAGCATCTAGTAAAGATGAGGTCGAGCGTATTGCCTCTGAGTAGGGGGGAAGGTGAGAGGGTGAGGTCAAAAGAGGAGAGGAGTGGAAAGAAGGAGGCAGAAGAGGAATGAGTCAAAGGTAGACGTGGGGAGGTTAAAGTCGCCCAGGACTGTGAGAGGTGAGCCGTCCTCAGGAAAGGAGCTTATCAAGGCATCAAGCTCATTGATGAACTCTCCGAGGAACCTGGAGGGCGATAAATGATAAGGATGTTAAGCTTGAAAGGGCTGGTAACTGTGACAGCATGGAATTCAAGGAGGCGATAGACAGATGGGTAAGGAGAGAGAGAGAATGACCACTTGGGAGAGATGAGGATCCCGGTGCCACCACCCCCCGCTGACCAGAAGCTCTCGGGGTGTGCGAGAACACGTGGGCGGACGAAGAGAGAGCAGTAGGAGTAGCAGTGTTATCTGTGGTGATCCATGTTTCCGTCAGTGCCAAGAAGTCGAGGGACTGGAGGAGGCATAGGCTGAGATGAACTCTGCCTTGTTGGCCGCAGATCGGCAGTTCCAGAGGCTACCGGAGACCTGGAACTCCACGTGGGTCGTGCGCGCTGGGACCACCAGATTAGGGTGGCCGCGGCCCTGTGGTGTGGGAGCGTTTGTATGGTCTGTGCAGAGAGGAGAGAACAGGGATAGATAGACACATAGTTGACAGGGCTACAGAAGAGGCTACGCTAATGCAAAGGAGATTGGAATGACAAGTGGACTACACGTCTCGAATGTTCAGAAAGTTAAGCTTACGTAGCAAGAATCTTATTGACTAAAATGATTGAAATGCTACAGTACTGCTGGAGTAGGCTAGCTGGTAGTGGCTGCGATGTTGACACTACACTAATCAAGTCGTTCCGTCGAGTGTAATAGTTTCTACAGTGCTGCTATTCGGGGCTAGCTGGCTAGCTAGCAGGTTGATTGCGTTACGTTACCTTAAAAGAACGACAATAGCTGGCTAGCTAACCTAGAAAATCGCTCTAGGCTACACAATTGTCTTAGATACAAAGATGCTATGTAGCTAGCTAGCTACGATCAAACAAATCAAACCGTTGTACTGTAATAGTTTCTACAGTGCTGCTATTCGTGGAGCTGGCTAGCTACGTTAAAAGAACGACAATAGCTGGCCAGCTAACCTAGAAAATCGCTCTAGACTACACAATTGTCTTAGATACAAAGATGGCTATGTAGCTGGCTAGCTACGATCAAACAAATCAAACCGTTGTACTGTAATGAAGTGAAATGAAAATGTGATACTACCTGTGGAGCGACGCGGAATGTTGACCGGGTAGTTGAAGTTCAATTCGGTAGAGGTTGGCTAGCTGTTGGCTAGCTAGCTAGCAGCATCTCCTACGTTAAGGACGACAAATAGCTGGCTAGCTAACCTCGGTAAATTAAGATAATCACTCTAAGTCTACACACTCTAAACTACACAATTATCTTGGATACGAAGACAGCGAAGACAACTATGCCCAGCTAGCTGACACTACGCTAATCGAGTCGTTCAGTTGAGTGTAATAGTTTCTACAGTGCTGGTGGACAGTGGATGTTAGCTAGCTGCTGCTAGCTGCTGGGCAGATACGTTAGGACGACGAAATACGATAATTATGCAATTATCTTTGATACAAAGACGGCTATGTAGCTAGCTAAGAAGAAATTGCTAAGATTAGACAAATCAAACCGTTGTACTATAATGAAATGTAATGAAATGTAATGAAAAGTTATACTACCTATGGACCGAAGTGTAGATGCGACCGCTCGCTCCAACCCGG
>NW_027005271.1:0-4174 GCF_036934945.1 Oncorhynchus masou masou
TGAAACCAAAATTGAACTTTTTGGCAACAATGCAAAACGTTATGTTTGGCGTAAAAGCAACACAGCTCATCACCCTGAACACACCATCCCCACTGTCAAACACGGTGGTGGCAGCATCATGGTTTGGGCCTGCTTTTCTTCAGCAGGGACAGGGAAGATGGTTAAAATTGATGGGAAGATGGATGGAGCCAAATACAGGACCATTCTGGAAGAAAACCTGATGGAGTCTGCAAAAGACCTGAGACTGGGACGGAGATTTGTCTTCCAACAAGACAATGATCCAAAACATAAAGCAAAATCTACAATGGAATGGTTCAGAAATAAACATATCCAGGTGTTAGAATGGCCAAGTCAAAGTCCAGACCTGAATCCAATCGAGAATCTGTGGAAAGAACTGAAAACTGCTGTTCACGAATGCTCTCCATCCAACCTCACTGAGCTCGAGCTGTTTTGCAAGGAGGAATGGGAAAAAATGTCAGTCTCTCGATGTGCAAAACTGATAGAGACATACCCCAAGCGACTTACAGCTGTAATCGCAGCAAAAGGTGAGCGCTACAAAGTATTAACTTAAGGGGGCTGAATAATTTTGCACGCCCAATTTTTCAGTTTTTGATTTGTTAAAAAAGTTTGAAATATCCAATAAATGTCGTTCCACTTCATGATTGTGTCCCACTTGTTGTTGATTCTTCACAAAAAATACAGTTTTATATCTTTATGTTTGAAGCCTGAAATGTGGCAAAAGGTCGCAAAGTTCAAGGGGGCCGAATACTTTCGCACGGCACTGTATATCACATCGTTGTTCTCGAGTCCTGTAACGTGTGCATAAAGAGAGTAAAAACAAAACTGTTATGTGCACGTGCTCTTTGGTGTGCACTGAGCAGACTTGGGCCCGCCATGCAACCTCATTGGACAATACTGGGCTGACCTGATCCCGCCTCCCACTTTTAGGTCGCAAAGTTCAAGGGGGCTGAATACTTTCGCACGGCACTGTACATGTCCAGGTAACTGCCAAAATAAAGGAAACGCCAACATAAAGTTGGGGGCTTTGGGTCACCACGAGTCACCAAAACTGCCAGAACACCTTCAATGCGCTTTGACATAGATTCTACTAGTGTCTGGAACTCTATTGGAGGGATGCAACACCATTCTTCCATAAGAAATTCCATCATTTGGTGTTGGAAAATCCTGTCTCAGACGCTGTTCCAGAATCTCCCATGAGTGTTAAATTGGGTTGAGATCTGGTGACTGAGACACACACCCTTTAAACCCCCTATGCTCCTTTGAGACCCTTCTTTCAAAGTCACTGAGATCTCTTCTTCTAGCCATGGTAGCCAAAATAATGGGCAACTGGGCATTTTTATTGGGTCCTTGCTATCCAGAATCCTTGGGATTTCCCTACCCCATTGAAGTTGAAATGTAAAATGGTAAGGGTTATGGTTAGGGGTAGGATAAGGACGTCCCAAGGATTCCAGATAGCGCTTACCCTTTTTTTTTATACATGACCCTAAGTGTAATAGTTGTTCAAATACTTTAATTTCACCAGGTTCAGATATTAATATAGCATGTTGATTTGTTACTATGCATGCCTGCATCCTGGGAATAGTGGAACGCATATTTACGTTTTGCCCTGCTGAAATAATTTTGATGCACTAGGAGAGGTAGGCACGCTTTTTCTGTCGTCTTCAGAAAAGTTAGATTCCTTTATGCACAAAGTCATGACACACAGTGTTTTGTTAATGAATAATGTTGTATATTTAGAGTTTACTCATAAGTGTATGGTATTGTTGATGCAATTGTAATTGTACTTTTTAGGATGATATTAACATTCTGAATTCAACATGTGGTTACTAGCTAGCTAAGGTATTGTATGTGTGAACGATGGCTAGCTTCTCGACTGATCCCAGTCATTTGTATTGTGCGTTTGTTGTAGAAAAGAGGTGACGATTGGCAGAACATATTTGTACTCTACAAATGTGAGAGAGAATTTTGATATATTAAAACAACCTGATCTCCGAAATCCATGTCTTTAGTCTCAATCGATCACACACAACGCAGAGGTACAGCGGTGCAGTACAGCACCGGTTACATACGCATGATGGGATGTTTGAATGGCTTAATTAACTCAGGAACCATGCCTGTGTGGAAGCACCCGTCATTTACTCAAGTGTTTCCTTTATTTAGGCAGTTACATATATGTGACATGTGCACAATTTTTGGAACCCTTTTTGGCTCTTGAGCGCTACTTTCAAAACTTCTGGCTTAAAAGTAAACAAAACCTTTGTAGCATCACTTTAATCTATCACTTTCTTACCCACTGCAGGTTGGACACATCCGATCTTCCTGTCGATGTTGACCCATTGAAGCACAAACTTGTCTGAGAGACGACATAGCACCGACACACACATGTGTGCTCTAAGCATGCTAGCCAGTCAGTACTCCCTATGTAGAGAAGAACATGTGCAATGATCAAACATACAGATGAGAATATAAAATATTATTAAGTGTTTGTGAGAGTTTTTGTTGTCTTACCCCGAGTAGCCTAGTATTGAAGTAATGTAAGTAATGTTTCTCTAGCTCACGGTAGTTATTTTTTCCTCTAACAGAGACTGAACTTCAACCTCTATCTTGTGCAACTTGCCAACTTCCCAGCCCAATGTCACTGTTTCGGGAGTGAACTTTTTATTAGAGTACCTGGGGCCTCATTTATAACTGTTGCGTCCATTTCACACTAAATATCTGCATACACCATTTCTTAAAAGACTGCACATACAAATATATTGAGATTTATATTTGGAGCACACCATACATAGACATGTTTCCTGTTATAAATCAGCCCCGTCAAATCAAATTTAATTTGTCACATGTGCCGAATACAACGGGTGTAGACCTTACAGTGAAATGCTTACTTACAAGCCCTTAAACAACAATGCAGTTAAGAAAATAGAGTGAAATGAATATCTACTAAATAAACTAAAGTAAAAAAATATTATAAAAAAGTTATAACAATAATGAGTCTATATACAAGGTTGCGTGGGGGTACAGGTTATTCGAGGTAATTTGTACATGTAGGTAGGGGTAAAGTGACTATGTATAGATAATTAACAGCGAGTAGAGTAGCAGCAGTGTAAAAACAAAGGGGTTGGTGTCAATGTAAATAGTCCGGGTAGCCATTTGATTAATTGTTCAGCAGTCTTATGGCTTGAGGGTAGAAGCTGTTAACCTCTTACACCTATGGTGGCGCTATTTCATTTTTGGAAGAAAAACGTTCCTGTTTTAAACAAGATATTTTGTCACAAAAAGATGCTCAACTATGCATATAATTGCTACTGTTCGAAAGAAAACACTCTGACGTGTCCAGAAATACAAATATCTTCTCTGTGCGTGCCCTTTAACGTGAACTTCAGGCAAAACCAAGATGACTTGGCATCCAGGAAATGACAAGGATTTTTGAGGCTCTGTCTTTCATGATCTCCTTATATGGCTGTGAACGCAAGAGGAATGAGTCTGCCCTTTCTGTCGTTTCCCCAAGGTGTCTGCAGCATTGTGACGTATTTGTAGGCAGATCGTTGGAAGATTGACCATAAGAGACCACATTTACCACGTGTCCGCCCGGTGTCCTGCGCCGAAATTGGTGCGCAAAAGTCACCTGCCAGTATTTTTCCATGGGAGAAAAGAGAGAGAAGCAAGCTTCCACGAACTGCATGTCAATGAAGAGATATGTGAAAAAACACCTTGAGGATTGATTCCAAACAACGTTTGCCATGTTTCGGTCGATATTATGTAGTTAATCCGGAAAAGTTTCACGTTGTAGGTGACTGCATTTTCGGTTCGTTTCGGTAGCCAGGCGCAATGTAGAAAACGGAACAATTTCTCCTACACACAGACGCTTTCAGGAAACACTGCACGGCTTTTGTGAAAATGTTGCGTGCTACATGCTACACAAAATGCTTTGCTAGCTTTGCATACTCTTACACAAATTAGTCCATTTCTATGGTTCAAAAGCATATTTTGAAAATCTGAGATGACAGTGTTGTTAAGAAAAGGCTAAGCTTGAGAGCAAACGCATTATTTTAATTTTATTTGCGATTTTCAGAAATCGTTAACGTTGCGTTATGCTAATGAGCCTGAGGCTTAGTCACAATCCCGGATCCGGGATGGGGAGTTTCAAGAGGTT
>NW_027005272.1:0-4174 GCF_036934945.1 Oncorhynchus masou masou
AATGCTAGAACTCATGTGGCTGGAGTGTGTCAGCAGTTCCTGCAAGAGGAAGGCATTGATGCTATTGACTGGCCCGCCTGTTCCCCAGACCTGAATCCAATTGAGCACATCTGGGACATCATGTCTTGCTCCATCCACCAACGCCACGTTGCACCACAGACTGTCCAGGAGTTGCTTTAGTCCAGGTCTGGGAGGAGATCCCTCAGGAGACCATCCGCCACCTCATCAGGAGCATGCCCAGGCGTTGTAGGGAGGTCATACAGGCACGTGGAGGCCACACACACTACTGAGCCTCATTTTGACTTGTTTTAAGGACATTACATCAAAGTTGGATCAGCCTGTAGTGTGGTTTTCCACTTTAATTTTGAGTGTGACTCCAAATCCAGACCTCCATGGGTTGATAAATTTGATTTCCATTGATCATTTTTGTGTGATTTTGTTGTCAGCACATTCAACTATGTAAAGAAAAAAGTATTTAATAAGAATATTTCATTCATTCAGATCTAGGATGTGTTATTTTAGTGTTCCCTTTATTTTTTTTAGCAGTGTATATTCTCTCAGACATTCTCCCAATCAATAGCCTCATCATCAATAGTCATATCCTTTGTCCACGCTTTAACAATTGAAAGATCTTTCCGCTTTAGTAATTGAAGATGAGAGTAAATAACTGACACAACCTCAGTGAATTTTTTTTAACATTCCCATCCAATCACAGGGTTCCTTCCCAAACGCGTACCCCATGGGATCCCATAGGTGCTGACCCTAGTCTAAGATGAAGAAAGAACGATGACCCTGGCAAACTGAAAACTAAGGAGACCCTCTGAGTTAAATACATGTATTTCCTCTAGATTATTGACCCATTTTGCAGCCCAGACTTTTGACTCAAATTCTTTATTACCTGAAGTAACAGCCTGGTTATGCCACAGAGGGGTATGGAGATGCCTCTTCCAGTTACACCTATTCACTTCTCAACCCACCCAAAATTATATTTAGTATTAGAGATAATGGAACCATAGAATTAACATGCATTTCTTAATAGTTATACCAGAAAATAACACGTATTGTAATCTAATAGGAAAAATGAGTTCCTCCTCAAAAGCTTTCCAAGAGACTGATGTAGACTGATCTAACCATGAGTAGGCGTATCTGGAAGGACTGGTGGGAAATATAAACATTTTGGTAAGGCAAGATCCGGTACCTCAAACCGGATCTTTGGATGTTTTCCATTCCAAAGGTATTTACGTACAAGTTTATCAATCCTTAACCAATAACCTAGTGTTGGAAAGAGTGGAATTGTCATTGCTACGGAAATTAATACGTGGCAACACTCATCTTCATGGAAGCAACCCTTGTTGGTAAGGAAGCAGGCAACTTCTCCCAAATGTTTCGATCTCGTTCAACCTCTTTGTAAATGTTCTCATAATTAAACTTCACCAAACCATGCAGAGATGTTTTGTATATTAAAGATGCACTATGCCGAAATTGGCATTTCTTGGTTGCTAAAATTCTAATAGTTCACCTAGTTTCAGTTTGTGACAAAACAAGCAAGTATAGTGTAGAGCAGGGGTGTCAAAGTCAAATGGACGGAGGGCCAAATAAGAATTGCTTCTAAGCCGAGGGCCGGACTGTTCGAATGTTCATTGAAAAAATTTTAAATGACGCATATAGTCTAGTGAACTAATTGAACCTACTGAAAACCTAACAAATATATTCCAATATGATCAGATAAATAAAGCAATATTTTCTTATGGCTCTGTCAGTAATCTTTAATTTTCAACAGACACAAAAGACAAATTTCCTTTATATAAAATCCCCATAACATGAACATTAAATGAAAGAAACCGGTATTCAAGGCACCATCAGTAGCCTATATTTTCTATTTTAGCAAAAGTGGGCTAAATTTACTTCAAAGAAAAACAATAATAGCAATTTTCATCATCCACTCAACTGAAATATTTTTAAAATATAATTGGATTGAAATACAATAAAATAAAGTGCAAAAATCTATTAATCAAAAACAACACTTTGTTTAAGAAGTAACATGCAGTGAAAACAAATATTAAACTTTAACTTTTAAACTTGAACTGAGTAAAAACTCTAAATATGTGATTGCACAGTAATGTTCACTTGTTTGAGGTTGAGGGTGATACTTGGTGGTGTCCCATCTTTTCCACAAGTTCATCAATGTTAGGGGTAAGGCTCTGAGCTGAGAAATCCTCAGAATTAGTGGAGGTGTTCAGCAGTAAGTCGCTTCTGTGTGATGTTTTGTTCAGGTTCATCAAAGAAAAGTTGTTCACACACCCAGGTATGTGCTGCCAAACATAGACAACGTTTGAGCAGCCTGGATGCGCAGCTGGGGCATTGTGTCGGGGAGAAGCGGGCAAACTCCGCAGCACCCACTGCCGCATATTTTGCCCTCAGTGCATCGTACATTGGAGGTCAATCCAACTCCATTTGGAGGTTTGGTGGTGAAACACGTCAACAGCAAATGGGTTACCGAGAGCAGTTCCAACCTGCTTTTTGACCTTCAAAGTCAGCAAATCGGCGTCGAAAGTCAGCGGCAAGCATACCTATTTTATCAACTGTGCGCTCGGAACGCACTGGTAGAGAGCCTCTTTCATGGTCTGGCAGCTGGGAAAGTGGCCTCAACTTTCCAATCCATGTCTCCCACAGAGTCAGTTTGAAGCGAACGCCTCACTGTACTGTACATCAGAGATGACATCCTGAACCCTGCAGCCGCAGTTCATTGCACCGACACTGTGGCCGTTGTGAAAGCCATTTCACACAGAAACATTTCGTCCTGAGCTAGGTTGTGTCTTTCCTTTGCTGTCCATAATAGATAAATCTCCTCACGTATTTGAAACATCTTTGAAGCACCTTCTCTGGTTTTCATATCGCACCTCTGTGTGATAAGGCAAATCACCATGCTCCGCCTTGAACTCCGTCAGAAATGCCTTGAACTGGCGGTGATTCAAACCTTTGGCTCTGATAAAGTTAACTGTGCGCGTGATGATGCTCATTACATGCTCCATTTTCAGGCTTTACCGCACAACGCTTCCTGGATGTATGATACAATGATAAGCTGTCAGCTCACCTGTCGCGTTTTCCTCTTGCATCTTTCCCCGTATCTTCGCCACCAGTCCGCTCCTGTGTCCACACATCGCAGGTGCTCCGTCGGTTGTCAAACCCACGAGTTTTTCCCAAGGCAGCTCCATCTCATTTACACATCTTGACACCTTCTTCATACAAATCATGCCCCGTAGTTGTGCCATGCATAGGACGTAAAGCCAAAAACTCCTCTGTCACGCTTGAGGCTGGAGTCCACTCCATGGATGAAAATTGACAACTGGGCAATGTCAGAAATGTCGGTGCTCTCATCCACAGCCAAGGAATATGCAATGAAATCTTTTCCTTTTTCACAAGCTGCTCTTTTAGATTGATGGACAACTGGTCTACTCTCTCGGCAATGGTGTTTCTGCTCAGACTCACATTTAAAAAGAGTTGCCTTTTTCTGGGCAAACTTCTGTCACAAACTTTAATCATGCAGTTTTTGATGAAATCCCCTCCGTAAATGGCCGGGCTGATTTAGCGATCTCTTCTGCCAAAATAAAACTGGCCTTGACAGCAGCCTGGCCTTGTGATTTGGCTTTTTGAACAGAGCCTGTCGAGATTTGAGGCCTCGCTTTAATTCCTCTGCCTTTTGTAGCCTTTGTTCCATGTCCATATTCTTGTTTTTGTCCGCGTGTTTCGCTTTCATAATGTCGTCTCAGATTATACTCTTTCAGTACCGCCACACTTTCTCCACACAGAAGACACACAGGTTTTCCAGCTACCTCCGTGAACATATACTCCGACTCCCACCTTGTTTGAAACCCCCGGTTCTCAGTGTCCACCTTCCGTTTTGCCATTTTTGATGGGTATCTGAAAGTTAATTTTACTGTGATGCTGACGACTGACTGTGCCAATAAAATATTGAAATGAAGCAGCCTACTGCTCGATGCGTCACCGTTACATTATGGGAAATGTAGTATTGGTGCGTGTAAAAGATCTGCGGGCTGCCGGCTTGCTGCGGTCTGCGGGCGGTTCTAATAATAAATCAAGATCATCCCAGGGGCCGTAAAAACCTTCTCGCGGGTCGGATGTGGCCCGCGGAGCCTTGACTCTGACATATGTG
>NW_027005273.1:0-4173 GCF_036934945.1 Oncorhynchus masou masou
TACATTTACATTTACATTTAAGTCATTTAGCAGACGCTCTTATCCAGAGCGACTTACAAATTGGTGAATTCACCTTCTGACATCCAGTGGAACAGCCACTTTACAATAGTGCATCTAAGTCATTAAGGGGGTGAGAAGGATTACTTATCCTATCCTAGGTATTCCTTGAAGAGGTGGGGTTTCAGGTGTCTCCGGAAGGTGGTGATTGACTCCGCTGTCCTGGCGTCGTGAGGGAGTTTGTTCCACCATTGGGGGCCAGAGCAGCGAACAGTTTTGACTGGGCTGAGCGGGAACTGTACTTCCTCAATGAGTAGGGAGGCGAGCAGGCCAGAGGAGGATGAACGCAGTGCCCTTGCTTGGGTGTAGGGCCTGATCAGAGCCTGAGGTACTGCGGTGCTGCCCCTCACAGCTCCGTAGCAAGCACCATGGTCTTGTAGCGGATGCGAGCTTCAACTGGAAGCCAGTGGAGAGAGCGGAGGAGCGGGGTGACGGGAGAGAACTTGGGAAGGTTGAACACCAGACGGGCTGCGGCGTCTGGATGAGTTGTAGGGGTTTAATGGCACAGGCAGGGAGCCCAGCCAACAGCGAGTTGCAGTAATCCAGACGGAGATGACAAGTGCCTGGATTAGGACCTGCGCCGCTTTCCTGGGTGAGGCAGGGTCGTGACGCGGATGTTGTAGAGCATGAACCTACAGGAACGGGCCACCGCCATGATGTTGGTTGAGAACGACAGGGTGTTGTCCAGGATCACGCCAAGGTTCTTAGCGCTCTGGGAGGAGGACACAATGGAGTTGTCAACCGTGATGGCGAGATCATGGAACGGGCAGTCCTTCCCCGGGAGGAAGAGCAGCCCGTCTTGCCGAGGTTCAGCTTGAGGTGGTGATCCGTCATCCACACTGATATGTCTGCCAGACATGCAGAGATGCGATTCGCCACCTGGTCAGAAGGGGGAAAGGAGAAGATTAATTGTGTGTCGTCTGCATAGCAATGATAGGAGAGACCATGTGAAGTTATGACAGAGCCAAGTGACTTGGTGTATAGCGAGAATAGGAGAGGCCTAGAACAGAGCCCTGGGGGACACCAGTGGTGAGAGCGCGTGGAAGCAGGGAGAGATTCTCGCCACGCCACCTGGTAGGAGCGACCTGTCAGGTAGGACGCAATCCAAGCGTACGCTACCGGGAGATGCCCAACTCGGAGAGGGTGGAGAGGAGGATCTGATGGTTCACAGTATCGAAGGCAGCCGAGGGTCTAGAAGGATGAGAGCAGAGGGAGAGAGAGTTAGCTTTAGCAGTGCGGAGCGCCTCCGTGATGCAGAGAAGAGAGTCTCAGTTGAATGACTAGTCTTGAAACCTGACTGATTTGGATCAAGAAGGTCATTCTGAGAGAGATAGAGGGAGAGCTGGCCAAGGACGGCACGTTCAAGAGTTTTGGAGAGAAAAGAAAGAAGGATACTGGTCTGTAGTTGTTGACATCGGGAGGGATCGAGTGTAGGTTTCTTCAGAAGGGGTGCAACTCGCTCTCTTGAAGACGGAAGGGACGTAGCCAGCGGTCAGGGATGAGTTGATGAGCGAGGTGAGGTAAGGGAGAAGGTCCCCCGGAAATGGTCTGGAGGAGAGAGGAGGGGATAGGGTCGAGCGGGCAGGTTGTTGGGCGGCCGGCCGTCACAAGAAGCGAGATTTCATCTGGAGAGAG
This sequence comes from Oncorhynchus masou masou, assembly GCF_036934945.1. Classification (NCBI taxonomy): domain Eukaryota; kingdom Metazoa; phylum Chordata; class Actinopteri; order Salmoniformes; family Salmonidae; genus Oncorhynchus; species Oncorhynchus masou. The sequence goes on from NW_027005273.1 coordinate 1,693, forward strand.
AGGGAGAAAGAGGTCAGAGCACAGGGTAGGGCAGTGTGAGCAGAACCAGCGGTGTCGTTTGACTTAGCAACGAGGATCGGATGTCGTCGACCTTCTTTTCAAAATGGTTGACGAAGTCATCTGCAGAGAGGGAGGAGGGGGGGAGGGGGAGGAGGATTCAGAAGGGAGGAGAAGGTGGCAAAGAGCTTCCTAGGGTTAGAGGCAGATGCTTGGAATTTAGAGTGGTAGAAAGTGGCTTTAGCAGCAGAGACAGAGGAGGAAAATGTAGAGAGGAGGGAGTGAAAGGATGCCAGGTCCGCAGGGAGGCGAGTTTTCCTCCATTTCCGCTCGGCTGCCCGGAGCTCTGTTCTGTGAGCTCGCAATGAGTCATCGAGCCACGGAGCGGGAGGGGAGGACCGAGCCGGCCTGGAGGATAGGGGACATAGAGAGTCAAAGGATGCAGAAAGGGAAGAGAGGAGGGTTGAGGAGGCAGAGTCAGGAGAAAGGTTGGAGAAGGTATGAGCAGAGGGAAGAGATGAAAGGATGGAAGAGGAAAGAGTAGCGGGGGAGAGAGAGCGAAGGTTGGGACGGCGCGATACCATCCGAGTAGGGGCAGTGTGGGAAGTGTTGGATGAGAGCGAGAGGGAAAAGGATACAAGGTAGTGGTCGGAGACTTGGAGGGGAGTTGCAGTGAGGTTAGTGGAAGAACAGCATCTAGTAAAGATGAGGTCGAGCGTATTGCCTGCCTTGTGAGTAGGGGGGAAGGTGAGAGGGTGAGGTCAAAAGAGGAGAGGAGTGGAAAGAAGGAGGCAGAGAGGAATGAGTCAAAGGTAGACGTGGGGAGGTTAAAGTCGCCCAGGACTGTGAGAGGTGAGCCGTCCTCAGGAAAGGAGCTTATCAAGGCATCAAGCTCATTGATGAACTCTCCGAGGGAACCTGGAGGGCGATAAATGATAAGAATGTTAAGCTTGAAAGGGCTGGTAACTGTGACAGCATGGAATTCAAAGGAGGCGATAGATAGATGGGTAAGGGGAGAGAGAGAGAATGACCACTTGGGAGAGATGAGGATCCCGGTGCCACCACCCCGCTGACCAGAAGCTCTCGGGTGTGCGAGAACACGTGGGTGGACGAAGAGAGAGCAGTAGGAGTAGCAGTGTTATCTGTGGTGATCCATGTTTCCGTCAGTGCCAGGAAGTCGAGGGACTGAGGGAGGCATAGGCTGAGATGAACTCTGCCTTGTTGGCCGCAGATCGGCAGTTCCAGAGGCTACCGGAGACCAGGAACCCACGTGGGTCGTGCGCGCTGGGACCACCAGATTAGGTGGCCGCGGCCACGCGGTGTGGAGCGTTTGTATGGTCTGTGCAGAGAGGAGAGAACAGGGATAGATAGACACATAGTTAACAGGGTACAGAAGAGGCTACGCTAATGCAAAGGAGATTGAATGACAAGTGGACTACACGTCTCGAATGTTCAGAAAGTTAAGCTTACGTAGCAAGAATCTTATTGACTAAAATGATTGAAATGAAACAGTACTGCTGGAGTAGGCTAGCTGGTAGTGGCTGCGATGCGTTGACACTACACTAATCAAGTCGTTCCGTCGAGTGTAATAGTTTCTACAGTGCTGCTATTCGGGGCTAGCTGGCTAGCTAGCAAGTGCTGATTGCGTCTGTTACTTAAAAGAACGACAATAGCTGGCTGGCTAACCTAGAAAATCGCTCTAGGCTACACAATTGTCTTAGATACAAAGACGGCTATGCATCTAGCTAGCTACGATCAAACAAAACAAACCGTTGTACTGTAATAGTTACAACGGTGCTGCTATTCAAACAGTAGAAGAACGACAAAGAAGCTGGCCAGCTAACCTAGAAAGCTAACCTAGAAAATCGCTTCAGACTACACAATTGTCTTAGATACAAAGACGGTCTATGTAGCTGGCTAGCTACGATCAAACAAATCAAACCGCAAATGTAATGAAGTGAAAATGAAAATGATACTACCTGTGGAACGGACAAAGGAATGTTGACCGGGTAGTTGGAGTTCAATTCGGGTAGAGGTTGGCTAGCTGTTGGCTAGCTAGCTAGCAGCATTTCCTACGTTAAGGACGACAAATAGCTGGCTAGCTAACTCGGTAAATTAAGATAATCACTCTAAGTCTACACACTCTAAACTGCACAATTATCTTGGATACGAAGACAACTATGTAGCTAGCTGACACTACGCCAATCGAGTCGCTCAGTTGAGTGTAATAGTTACTACAGTGCTAGTGGACAGTGGATGTTAGCTAGCTGCTTAGCTAGCTGCTTAGCTAGCTGCTTAAAAGATACGTTAGACGACTAAAATACGATAATTATGCAATTGTCATGATACAAAGAGCTGGCTATGTAGCTGGCTAAGAAGAAATTGCTAAGATTAGACAAATCAAACCGTTGTACTATAACGAAATGTAATGAAAAGTTATAAAAAGTTATACTACCTGCGGACCGAAGTGTAGATGCGTCGCCG
>NW_027005274.1:0-4170 GCF_036934945.1 Oncorhynchus masou masou
GAGACACCTGAAACCCCACCTCTTCAAGGAATACCTAGGATAGGATAAAGCAATCCTTCTCACCCCCCTTAAATGATTTAGATGCACTATTGTAAAGTGGCTGTTCCACTGATGTCAGAAGGTGAATTCACCAATTTGTAAGTCGCTCTGGATAAGAGCGTCTGCTAAATGACTTAAATGTAAATGTAAAATGGTGTTATTATAGAAATATAGCCTTATGAGGACATGGAGGTATAATGGGGACATGGTGTTATTATAGAAACACAGCCTTATGGGAACATGGTGTTATTATAGAAACGTAGCCTTATGGGGACATGGTGTTATTATGGGGACATGGTGTTATTATAGAAACATAGCCTTATGGGGACATGGAGTTATTATAGAAACATAGCCTTATGGGGACATGGTGTTATTATGAAACATTGCCTTATGGGGACATGGTGTTATTATAGAAACATAGCCTTATGGGGACATGGTGTTATAATGGGGACATGGTGTTATTATAGAAACATCGCCTTATGGGGACATGGTGTTATTATAGAAACATCGCCTTATGGGGACATGGTGTTATTATAGAAACATAGCCTTATGGGGACATGGTGTTATAATGGGGACATGGTGTTATTATAGAAACATCGCCTTATGGGGACATGGTGTTATTATTTAAACATCGCCTTATGGGGACATGGTGTTATTATAGAAACATAGCCTTATGGGGACATGGTGTTATAATGGGGACATGGTGTTATTATAGAAACATCGCCTTATGGGGACATGGTGTTATTTTAAAAACATAGCCTTATGGGGACATGCCTTCCGGAGACACCTGAAACCCCACCTCTTCAAGGAATACCTAGGATAGGATAAAGCAATCCTTCTCACCCCCCCCCCCCCTTAAATGATTTAGATGCACTATTGTAAAGTGGCTGTTCCACTGATGTCAGAAGGTGAATTCACCAATTTGTAAGTCGCTCTGGATAAGAGCGTCTGCTAAATGACTTAAATGTAAATGTAAAATGGTGTTATTATAGAAACATAGCCTTATGAGGACATGGTGTTATAATGGGGACATGGTGTTATTATAGAAACACAGCCTTATGGGAACATGGTGTTATTATAGAAACACAGCCTTATAGGGACATGGTGTTATTATAGAAACACAGCCTTATAGGGACATGGTGTTATTATAGAAACACAGCCTTATGGGAACATGGTGTTATTATAGAAACACAGCCTTATAGGGACATGGTGTTATTATAGAAACATAGCCTTATGGGGACATGGTGTTATTATAGAAACATAGCCTTATGGGAACATGGTGTTATTATAGAAACATAGCCTTATGGGGACATGGTGTTATTATAGAAACACAGCCTTATGGGAACATGGTGTTATTATGGGGACATGGTGTTATTATAGAAACACAGCCTTATAGGGACATGGTGATATTATAGAAACACAGCCTTATAGGGACATTGTGTTATTATAGAAACACAGCCTTATAGGGACATTGTGTTATTATAGAAACATAGCCTTATAGGGACATGGTGTTATTATAGAAACATAGCCTTATGGGGACATGGTGTTATTATGGGGACATGGTGTTATTATAGAAACACAGCCTTATGGGGACATGGTGTTATTATAGAAACATAGCCTTATGGGGACATGGTGTTATTATGGGGACATGGTGTTATTATAGAAACATAGCCTTATGGGGACATGGTGTTATTATAGAAACATAGCCTTATGGGGACATGGTGTTATAATGGGGACATGGTGTTATTATAGAAACATCGCCTTATGGGGACATGGTGTTATTATAGAAACATAGCCTTATGGGGACATGGTGTTATAATGGGGACATGGTGTTATTATAGAAACATCGCCTTATGGGGACATGGTGTTATTATAGAAACATCGCCTTATGGGGACATGGTGTTATTATAGAAACATAGCCTTATGGGGACATGGTGTTATAATGGGGACATGGTGTTATTATAGAAACATCGCCTTATGGGGACATGGTGTTATTATTTAAACATCGCCTTATGGGGACATGGTGTTATTATAGAAACATAGCCTTATGGGGACATGGTGTTATAATGGGGACATGGTGTTATTATAGAAACATCGCCTTATGGGGACATGGTGTTATTTTAAAAACATAGCCTTATGGGGACATGCCTTCCGGAGACACCTGAAACCCCACCTCTTCAAGGAATACCTAGGATAGGATAAAGCAATCCTTCTCACCCCCCTTAAATGATTTAGATGCACTATTGTAAAGTGGCTGTTCCACTGATGTCAGAGAGGTGAATTCACCAATTTGTAAGTCGCTCTGGATAAGAGCGTCTGCTAAATGACTTAAATGTAAATGTAAAATGGTGTTATTATAGAAACATAGCCTTATGAGGACATGGTGTTATAATGGGGACATGGTGTTATTATAGAAACACAGCCTTATGGGAACATGGTGTTATTATAGAAACACAGCCTTATAGGGACATGGTGTTATTATAGAAACACAGCCTTATAGGGACATGGTGTTATTATAGAAACACAGCCTTATGGGAACATGGTGTTATTATAGAAACACAGCCTTATAGGGACATGGTGTTATTATAGAAACATAGCCTTATGGGGACATGGTGTTACTATAGAAACACAGCCTTATGGGAACATGGTGTTATTATAGAAACATAGCCTTATGGGGACATGGTGTTATTATAGAAACACAGCCTTATGGGAACATGGTGTTATTATGGGGACATGGTGTTATTATAGAAACACAGCCTTATAGGGACATGGTGTTATTATAGAAACACAGCCTTATAGGGACATTGTGTTATTATAGAAACACAGCCTTATGGGGACATTGTGTTATTATAGAAACATAGCCTTATAGGGACATGGTGTTATTATAGAAACATAGCCTTATGGGGACATGGTGTTATTATGGGGACATGGTGTTATTATAGAAACACAGCCTTATGGGGACATGGTGTTATTATAGAAACATAGCCTTATGGGGACATGGTGTTATTATAGAAACACAGCCTTATAGGGACATGGTGTTATTATAGAAACATAGCCTTATAGGGACATGGTGTTATTATAGAAACATAGCCTTATGGGGACATGGTGTTATTATAGAAACATCGCCTTATGGGGACATGGTGTTATTATAGAAACATAGCCTTATGGGGACATGGTGTTATAATATGGGGACATGGTGTTATTATAGAAACATAGCCTTATGGGGACATGGTGTTATTATTGAAACATCGCCTTATGGGGACATGGTGTTATTATAGAAACATAGCCTTATGGGGACATGGTGTTATAATGGGGACATGGTGTTATTATAGAAACATGCAGCCTTATGGGGACATGGTGTTATTATAGAAACATAGCCTTATGGGGACATGGTGTTATTATAGAAACATAGCCTTATGAGGACATGGTGTTATTATAGAAACATGCCTTATAGGGACATGGTGTTATTATAGAAACATAGCCTTATGGGAACATGGTGTTATTATGGGGACATGGTGTTATTATAGAAACACAGCCTTATAGGGACATGGTGTTATTATAGAAACGCAGCCTTATGGGGACATGGTGTTATTATGGGGACATGGTGTTATTATAGAAACATAGCCTTATGGGGACATGGAGTTATTATAGAAACATAGCCTTATGGGGACATGGTGTTATAATGGGGACATGGTGTTATTATAGAAACATAGCCTTATGGGGACATGGTGTTATTATAGAAACATAGCCTTATGGGGACATGGTGTTATAATGGGGACATGGTGTTATTATAGAAACATCAGCCTTATAGGGGACATGGTGTTATTATAGAAACATCGCCTTATGGGGACATGGTGTTATTATAGAAACATAGCCTTATGGGGACATGGTGTTATTAATGGGGACATGGTGTTATTATAGAAACATAGCCTTATGGGGACATGGTGTTATTATAGAAACATCAGCCTTATGGGGACATGGTGTTATTATAGAAACATAGCCTTATGGGGACATGGTGTTATTATAGAAACATAGCCTATATGGGGACATGGTGTTATTATAGAAACATCAGCCTTGTAGGGACTTATGGTGTTATTATAGAAACACTGGCCTTATGCAGGGGACATGCCT
>NW_027005275.1:0-4169 GCF_036934945.1 Oncorhynchus masou masou
GAAATGAGTCTGTGTAGTTTCTAACCCTTGTGATAGTGAGAGGAGGATGATATGAAATGAGTCTGTGTAGTTTCTAACCCTTGTGATAGTGAGTGGAGGATGATATGAAATGAGTCTGTGTAGTTAATAACCCTTGTGATAGTGAGTGGAGGATGATATGAAATGAGTCTGTGTAGTTACTAACCCTTGTGATAGTGAGAGGAGGATGATATGAAATGAGTCTGTAGTTACTAACCCTTGTGATAGTGAGTGGAGGATGATATGACTCATAATTTTCATGACTTTTTCCCCCCTTTTTAGCTTTCAATAGTTTTATCCCCCCTTTGTTTTCCACAGCCTACTTATGTGAATACATACAGTACCAGCCTACTCATATGTATGCATACAGTGTATTCGGAAAGTATTCAGACCCCTTGACTTTTTCCACATTTTGTTACGTTACAGCCTTATTCTAAAATTGATTAAATGACAAAAAGTTCCTCATCAATCTGCACAGACTACCCCATAATGACAAAGCAAACACAGGTTTTTAGAAATGTTTGCACATTTATTAAAAATTACAAACATAAATACCTTAGGCAATTACTTTAACAATACCTGTCGTTGTCAATTCTTTAAACCCGTCCGTTACTTTAACAATACATGTCCTTGTCAATTCTTTAAACCAGTCCATTACTTTAACAACACCTGTCGTTGTCAATTCTTTAAACCAGGCCATTACTTTAACAATACCTTTTCTTGCCCATTATTTAAACCCCTAGTCAGTTTTACCAGGTGTGAAATTGTCATTACACCAAATGGGTGTAAAACTGGATAATACAGGGGATTCACCCAGATATTGCTGTACTTTGTGCCATAAAGTTGGTGTTTTTAACAAAGGGATTAGTAGTATTCTTCTTTAGTTTCTTAAAGGGAGCAGAGTTGTTTTTATTTTATTTAACCTTTATTTAACTAGGCAAGTCAGAACAAATTCTTATTTTCAATGATGGCCTAGTAATAGTGGGTTAACTGCCATGTTCAGGGGCAGAACGACATGTTTTACCTTCTCAGCTCGGGGATTCAATCTAGCAACCTTTTGGTTACTGACCCAACGCTCTAACCATCCAAAGTTAAGCCTGTTGTGAACATCATTTCCATGTGCAGCCAGGGTAGGTATTGTTTCCTGGAGAACCAAAACATTGCAGCCCTAATTTGTGCAGTCCAGTAATACCACTGTAGGTTTGGATGTTGCAACCCCCCTCTGTCATAGGCCAGATAAAGAAGAGGAAGTCTAAGCCTTGGTTTTCTGTTGCTCCGTGTATCTTTCAGGTCTAAAGTTGGTGTAGCCAGAGGAATTGATTGAAATAGATGAAGGAATTTGGGCAGAATATTAATGTTAATGATATTTATTCTACCAATAGTAGCTACAAGCAGTAATGTTCATCTGTTGATGGATTATGTTATACTCGGCACCATTGGTTCATAATTTGTTGAGCTCAAGGAGCTAATTTCTGGTGTGATTTTAATACCTAGATACGTGAAACCATGTTCTGTATTCACAAATAGATGCTGTACAACTGGATTCAGTATCTTGCTTGTTGAGGAAAAGGATGGAAGATTTGGTTTTATTTTTTAACTTTATTAAGTTATTAATTACATTTACAAATCCAAGATGGTAGCCAATCAGTCTGTCTGTTTGTATGTGATCTTTGAAATCAGAGTTTTAAGAGTTATGTTTTAATGATCCTGTTTACAGAAGCAAATACTTTTGATGTGAAGGTGGATGCTGTATATAACACATTATTTATTTTTAGATCTCAGTCTCTATTTTATGAAATATACTTGTACAAAGATTTCGGATTGAGAGGTCTTTATTCTTTTCCGACACCTTTCTGGAGTTGGAACTTGCCGAGTCAGGAGGGTCTGTCTGCGTGCAAGGCCTGTTACGCCAGCGCTGGTGACCACTGAAGGTTAGGAGCGTCTGTCTGCGTGCAAGGCCTGCTACGTCAGCGCTGGTCACACTGAAGGTTAGGAGCATAGAAGCGGTTATGGGATTGGAAAACCTGATGCACCTTGGGCCGTGGGAACATCTACGTTCTGCACAACAGTCTACTGGTTGTTGCACACCTGTGCTGAAATACCTCTAAAATCCGGCATTATGTAGCTGTTACTGTGCCTGCTCTTTACTCAATGCCATTCTGGATTAAATAGGCTGGATGATCAATGGGTCAGTGAATTATCTTCACCTTATGCCCTACAATTTGCAAACACTCCGACGAGACCATCATGTCAATACCACCAGGAACTTGGTCTCTGCATTTATACCACTCAAATGCAACTGGACCTACACTTGATGGCACACTTCCAAAATCTCAAACTATTGATTTACTTTTTTTCCTGTGTCAAAAGACTGTTTGTTTTATTGACAATGGTGCTGGCTCTGCCAAGTCCTCACACATTGGGCAACTGAGATATATTGTTATGCTTTTATTGTTTCTCTGGTAATGTGCGACCAAACCCTGGGTCGGTAGATACCATGCAATCTCTACCGACACCCTAGGATTTTAAAAACAGAGACGGTTTTGTCCTCTTGCATGTTAATGTTATTTCCAAAAATAGACATGATTAGAATACAGGCCAAAACAACAAATGCTGACATAATGGTTTTATCAGAAACTTGGCTAAAGAAATCTGTGTCAAATAACTGGATTTCTATTGATGGGTACATGGTTTTTAGAGCTGATCGGATGAGTAAAGGAGGAGGGGATGGAATTTATGTTAAATCTGAGTTTAACACCTCTGGAATTCTCTCGATTACCAAGCCAAACATTTTGAATTGCTTGCGGTTAAAGTGAAAGTATATAAGGACTCTCGCATCACTGTAGTCAGCTGCTACAGACCGGCCTCGGCTGCTACAGACCGGCCTCGGCTGCTACAGACCGCCCTCGGCTGCTACAGACCGCCCTCGGCTGCTACAGACCGCCCTCGGCTGCTACAGACCGCCCTCGGCTGCTACAGTCCGCCCTCGGCTGCTACAGACCGGCCTCGGCTTCGGGAGACGTGCTAAACTCTCTTTCTGATGTTCTGCTCAAGTTAAATGACTCTGAATTCATTCTTCTGGGAGATTTCACCTGTGACATGCGTACATCTGTATCAGACTGTTTTAAAGAACTGTGTGACTCCCTGGATCTCGCTCATTTAATTAATGTTCCCAACCAGATGGAATCCAGAGCACCTAACAAATCAACTCTATTGGACATTCTAGCAGGCCCTCTCACAAACACACATCAACTGGGATATTCTGTAATGATGTCAGTGATCCTGTGCAATTGCTTGTGTTAGAAATACAAAAATGACCAAAAGCCAAACCCCGTTTATATTTAGAAAATACATTTTAGACAGTTTGATGAGCAAGTGTTCTTACATGATCTGTACCACTTAATATATAATAATAATATTGACAGAGTAAAAGTCTGATTCCCAGTGTTGACACTGTCTGCAGGACTATTTTTATATGAAATGTGTGTCCATTTGTGATAAGCCTGCCCCTGTGAAGAAATGTAGAATCAGTGGAAGGGACACACCCTGGATTTCAGATAACTTGGCACAATTAATTAGAAGAAATATATCTTGGGCTCAAACTAGACATACAAATGCTCCTGTTGACTGGACCTCCTCCAGAGCCTTTAGAAACAATTACAGGTTTGATCAGGAAGTCCAAATCAGATAACTATTTAAATATGATGCCGAGAACCTAAACACCCCTACCAAGTTCTGGAAGCGAATCAAATCAGTGTCAGGTTCTAATGTATCCTCCTGACAGCTTCTGACCATTTAATGATGGATTCTAATGAAGTGAAGATGAAGCCCATATTGTAGGGGTTTTAACAAGCACTTCATATATGCTAGTTCAGTTGTTGATAATGGTGGGGCCCAGGCCTCTAATGTCAGCTCTGTTACAGTCAACTATGATATAGGCCCTCATGTGAACCATTTTAACTTTGAGCCTGTTTCTTATACTGATGTCTATAAAGCACTAAAGGCCATAGACACTAAAAGTCTGCAGGTCCAGAGAACCTGGACTCCGACCTCCTTAAAGATAGCAGCCGGTATTATTACTGAACCTGTGGCTCACATTTTCAATTGGAGTCTCTTGACCAATTCCATACCCAGCATTTGAAAATCAGCTT
>NW_027005276.1:0-4169 GCF_036934945.1 Oncorhynchus masou masou
ATTTACATTTAAGTCATTTAGCAGACGCTCTTATCCAGAGCGACTTACAAATTGGTGAATTCACCTTCTGACATCCAGTGGAACAGCCACTTTACAATAGTGCATCTAAATCATTAAGGGGGGGTGGTGAGAAGGATTACTTATCCTATCCTAGGTATTCCTTGAAGAGGTGGGGTTTCAGGTGTCTCCGGAAGGTGGTGATTGACTCCGCTGTCCTGGCGTCGTGAGGAGTTTGTTCCACCATTGGGGGCCAGAGCAGCGAACAGTTTTGACTGGGCTGAGCGGGAACTGTACTTCCTCAATGGTAGGGAGCGAGCAGGCCAGAGGTGGATGAACGCAGTGCCCTTGCTTGGGTGTAGGGCCTGATCAGAGCCTGGAGGTACTGCGGTGCCGTTCCCCTCACAGCTCCGTAGGCAAGCACCATGGTCTTGTAGCGGATGCGAGCTTCAACTGGAAGCCAGTGGAGAGAGCGGAGGAGCGGGGTGACGTGAGAGAACTTGGGAAGGTTGAACACCAGACGGGCTGCGGCGTTCTGGATGAGTTGTAGGGGTTTAATGGCACAGGCAGGGAGCCCAGCCAACAGCGAGTTGCAGTAATCCAGACGGGAGATGACAAGTGCCTGGATTAGGACCTGCGCCGCTTCCTGTGTGAGGCAGGGTCGTACTCTGCGGATGTTGTAGAGCATGAACCTACAGGAACGGGCCACCGCCATGATGTTGGTTGAGAACGACAGGGTGTTGTCCAGGATCACGCCAAGGTTCTTAGCGCTCTGGGAGGAGGACACAATGGAGTTGTCAACCGTGATGGCGAGATCATGGAACGGGCAGTCCTTCCCCGGGAGGAAGAGCAGCTCCGTCTTGCCGAGGTTCAGCTTGAGGTGGTGATCCGTCATCCACACTGATATGTCTGCCAGACATGCAGAGATGCGATTCGCCACCTGGTAGGAGCGACCTGTCAGGTAGGACGCAATCCAAGCGTGGGCCGCGCCGGAGATGCCCAACTCGGAGAGGGTGGAGAGGAGGATCTGATGGTTCACAGTATCGAAGGCAGCCGATAGGTCTAGAAGGATGAGAGCAGAGGAGAGAGAGTTAGCTTTAGCAGTGCGGAGCGCCTCCGTGATACAGAGAAGAGCAGTCTCAGTTGAATGACTAGTCTTGAAACCTGACTGATTTGGATCAAGAAGGTCATTCTGAGAGAGATAGCGGGAGAGCTGGCCAAGGACGGCACGTTCAAGAGTTTTGGAGAGAAAAGAAAGAAGGGATACTGGTCTGTAGTTGTTGACATCGGAGGGATCGAGTGTAGGTTTTTTCAGAAGGGGTGCAACTCTCGCTCTCTTGAAGACGGAAGGGACGTAGCCAGCGGTCAGGGATGAGTTGATGAGCGAGGTGAGGTAAGGGAGAAGGTCTCCGGAAATGGTCTGGAGAAGAGAGGAGGGGATAGGGTCAAGCGGGCAGGTTGTTGGGCGGCCGGCCGTCACAAGAAGCGAGATTTCATCTGGAGAGAGAGGGGAGAAAGAGGTCAGAGCACAGGGTAGGGCAGTGTGAGCAGAACCAGCGGTGTCGTTTGACTTAGCAAACGAGGATCGGATGTCGTCGACCTTCTTTTCAAAATGGTTGACGAAGTCATCTGCAGAGAGGGAGGAGGGGGGGAGGGGGAGGAGGATTCAGGAGGGAGGAGAAGGTGGCAAAGAGCTTCCTAGGGTTAGAGGCAGATGCTTGGAATTTAGAGTGGTAGAAAGTGGCTTTAGCAGCAGAGACAGAGGAGGAAAATGTAGAGAGGAGGGAGTGAAAGGATGCCAGGTCCGCAGGGAGGCGAGTTTTCCTCCATTTCCGCTCGGCTGCCCGGAGCTCTGTTCTGTGAGCTCGCAATGAGTCATCGAGCCACGGAGCGGGAGGGAGGACCGAGCCGGCCTGGAGGATAGGGGACATAGAGAGTCAAAGGATGCAGAAAGGGAAGAGAGGAGGGTTGAGGAGGCAGAATCAGGAGAAAGGTTGGAGAAGGTATGAGCAGAGGGAAGAGATGATAGGATGGAAGAGGAGAGAGTAGCGGGGGAGAGAGAGCGAAGGTTGGGACGGCGCGATACCATCCGAGTAGGGGCAGTGTGGGAAGTGTTGGATGAGAGCGAGAGGGAAAAGGATACGAGGTAGTGGTCGGAGACTTGGAGGGGAGTTGCAATGAGGTTAGTGGAAGAACAGCATCTAGTAAAGATGAGGTCGAGCGTATTGCCTGCCTTGTGAGTAGGGGGGAAGGTGAGAGGGTGAGGTCAAAAGAGGAGAGGAGTGGAAAGAAGGAGGCAGAGAGGAATGAGTCAAAGGTAGACGTGGGGAGGTTAAAGTCGCCCAGGACTGTGAGAGGTGAGCCGTCCTCAGGAAAGGAGCTTATCAAGGCATCAAGCTCATTGATGAACTCTCCGAGGGAACCTGGAGGGCGATAAATGATAAGGATGTTAAGCTTGAAAGGGCTGGTAACTGTGACAGCATGGAATTCAAAGGAGGCGATAGATAGATGGGTAAGGGAGAGAGAGAGAATGACCACTTGGGAGAGATGAGGATCCCGGTGCCACCACCCCGCTGACCAGAAGCTCTCGGGGTGTGCGAGAACACGTGGGCGGACGAAGAGAGAGCAGTAGGAGTAGCAGTGTTATCTGTGGTGATCCATGTTTCCGTCAGTGCCAGGAAGTCGAGGGACTGGAGGGAGGCATAGGCTGAGATGAACTCTGCCTTGTTGGCCGCAGATCGGCAGTTCCAGAGGCTACCGGAGACCAGGAACTCCACGTGGGTCGTGCGCGCTGGGACCACCAGATTAGGGTGGCCGCGGCCACGCGGTGTGGAGCGTTTGTATGGTCTGTGCAGAGAGGAGAGAACAGGGATAGATAGACACATAGTTGACAGGGTACAGAAGAGGCTACGCTAATGCAAAGGAGATTGGAATGACAAGTGGACTACACGTCTCGAATGTTCAGAAAGTTAAGCTTACGTAGCAAGAATCTTATTGACTAAAATGATTGAAATGATACAGTACTGCTGGAGTAGGCTAGCTGGTAGTGGCTGCGATGTTGACACTACACTAATCAAGTCGTTCCGTCGAGTGTAATAGTTTCTACAGTGCTGCTATTCGGGGGCTAGCTGGCTAGCTAGCAGGTTGATTGCGTTACGTTACCTTAAAAGAACGACAATAGCTGGCTAGCTAACCTAGAAAATCGCTCTAGGCTACACAATTGTCTTAGATACAAAGACGGCTATGTAGCTAGCTAGCTACGATCAAACAAAACAAACCGTTGTACTGTAATAGTTACTACAGTGCTGCTATTCGGGGGCTAGCTGGCTAGCTACGTTAAAAGAACGACAATAGCTGGCCAGCTAACCTAGAAAATCGCTCTAGGCTACACAATTGTCTTAGATACAAAGACGGCTATGTAGCTAGCTAGCTACGATCAAACAAAACAAACCGTTGTACTGTAATAGTTACTACAGTGCTGCTATTCGGGGGCTAGCTGGCTAGCTACGTTAAAAGAACGACAATAGCTGGCCAGCTAACCTAGAAAATCGCTCTAGACTACACAATTGTCTTAGATACAAAGACGGCTATGTAGCTGGCTAGCTACGATCAAACAAATCAAACCGTTGTACTGTAATGAAGTGAAATGAAAATGTGATACTACCTGTGGAGCGACGCGGAATGTTGACCGGGTAGTTGGAGTTCAATTCGGTAGAGGTTGGCTAGCTGTTGGCTAGCTAGCTAGCAGCATTTCCTACGTTAAGGACGACAAATAGCTGGCTAGCTAACCTCGGTAAATTAAGATAATCACTCTAAGTCTACACACTCTAAACTGCACAATTATCTTGGATACGAAGACAGCGAAGACAACTATGTAGCTAGCTGACACTACGCTAATCGAGTCGTTCAGTTGAGTGTAATAGTTTCTACAGTGCTGGTGGACAGTGGATGTTAGCTAGCTGCTTAGCTAGCTGCTGGGCAGATACGTTAGGACGACGAAATACGATAATTATGCAATTATCGTTGATACAAAGACGGCTATGTAGCTAGCTAAGAAGAAATTGCTAAGATTAGACAAATCAAACCGTTGTACTATAACGAAATGTAATGAAAAGTTATACTACCTGCGGACCGAAGTGTAGATGCGACCGCTCGCTCCAACCGGAACCGGA
>NW_027005277.1:0-4167 GCF_036934945.1 Oncorhynchus masou masou
ATACTGGTATGGTCCCAGCTCCAACCTTCAGTCTGGTCATACTGGTATGGTCCCAGCTCTACTACCTTCAGTCTGCAGTGTCATACTGGTATGGTCCCAGCTCTACCTTCAGTCTGGTCATACTGGTATGGTCCCAGTCCTACCTTCAGTCTGGTCATACTGGTATGGTCCCAGCTCTACCTTCAGTCTGGTCATACTGGTATGGTCCCAGTCCTACCTTCAGTCTGGTGTCATACTGGTATGGTCCCAGTCCTACCTTCAGTCTGGTCATACTGGTATGGTCCCAGCTCTACCTTCAGTCTGGTCATACTGGTATGGTCCCAGCTCTACCTTCAGTCTGGTCATACTGGTATGGTCCCAGCTCTACCTTCAGTCTGGTGTCATACTGGTATGGTCCCAGTCCTACCTTCAGTCTGGTCATACTGGTATGGTCCCAGCTCTACCTTCAGTCTGGTGTCATACTGGTATGGTCCCAGTCCTACCTTCAGTCTGGTCATACTGGTATGGTCCCAGCTCTACCTTCAGTCTGGTGTCATACTGGTATGGTCCCAGTCTCTACCTTCAGTCTGGTCATACTGGTATGGTCCCAGCTCTACCTTCAGTCTGGTCATACTGGTATGGTCCCAGCTCTACCTTCAGTCTGGTCATACTGGTATGGTCCCAGTCCTACCTTCAGTCTGGTCATACTGGTATGGTCCCAGTCCTACCTTCAGTCTGGTCATACTGGTATGGTCCCAGTCCTACCTTCAGTCTGGTCATACTGGTATGGTCCCAGTCCTACCTTCAGTCTGGTCATACTGGTATGGCCCCAGCTCTACCTTCAGTCTGGTCATACTGGTATGGTCCCAGTCCTACCTTCAGTCTGGTCATACTGGTATGGTCCCAGCTCTACCTTCAGTCTGGTCATACTGGTATGGTCCCAGCTCTACCTTCAGTCTGGTCATACTGGTATGGTCCCAGTCCTACCTTCAGTCTGGTCATACTGGTATGGTCCCAGCTCTACCTTCAGTCTGGTCATACTGGTATGGTCCCAGCTCCTACCTTCAGTCTGGTCATACTGGTATGGTCCCAGTCTCTACCTTCAGTCTGGTCATACTGGTATGGTCCCAGCTCTACCTTCAGTCTGGTCATACTGGTATGGTCCCAGCTCTACCTTCAGTCTGGTCATACTGGTATGGTCCCAGCTCCTACCTTCAGTCTGGTCATACTGGTATGGTCCCAGTCCGACCTTCAGTCTGGTCATACTGGTATGGTCCCAGTCTCTACCTTCAGTCTGGTCATACTGGTATGGTCCCAGCTCTACCTTCAGTCTGGTCATACTGGTATGGTCCCAGCTCCTACCTTCAGTCTGGTGTCATACTGGTATGGTCCCAGTCCTACCTTCAGTCTGGTCATACTGGTATGGTCCCAGCTCTACCTTCAGTCTGGTCATACTGGTATGGTCCCAGTCCTACCTTCAGTCTGGTCATACTGGTATGGTCCCAGCTCTACCTTCAGTCTGGTCATACTGGTATGGTCCCAGTCCTACCTTCAGTCTGGTGTCATACTGGTATGGTCCCAGTCCTACCTTCAGTCTGGTCATACTGGTATGGTCCCAGCTCTACCTTCAGTCTGGTCATACTGGTATGGTCCCAGCTCTACCTTCAGTCTGGTCATACTGGTATGGTCCCAGTCCTACCTTCAGTCTGGTCATACTGGTATGGTCCCAGTCCTACCTTCAGTCTGGTGTCATACTGGTTTGGTCCCAGCTCTACCTTCAGTCTGGTCATACTGGTATGGTCCCAGCTCTACCTTCAGTCTGGTCATACTGGTATGGTCCCAGCTCTACCTTCAGTCTGGTCATACTGGTATGGTCCCAGCTCTACCTTCAGTCTGGTCATACTGGTATGGTCCCAGCTCTACCTTCAGTCTGGTCATACTGGTATGGTCCCAGCTCTACCTTCAGTCTGGTCATACTGGTATGGTCCCAGCTCTACCTTCAGTCTGGTGTCATACTGGTATGGTCCCAGTCTCTACCTTCAGTCTGGTCATACTGGTATGGTCCCAGCTCTACCTTCAGTCTGGTCATACTGGTATGGTCCCAGCTCCTACCTTCAGTCTGGTCATACTGGTATGGTCCCAGTCTCTACCTTCAGTCTGGTCATACTGGTATGGTCCCAGCTCTACCTTCAGTCTGGTCATACTGGTATGGTCCCAGTCCTACCTTCAGTCTGGTCATACTGGTATGGTCCCAGCTCTACCTTCAGTCTGGTCATACTGGTATGGTCCCAGCTCTACCTTCAGTCTGGTCATACTGGTATGGTCCCAGTCTCTACCTTCAGTCTGCGTCATACTGGTATGGTCCCAGCTCTACCTTCAGTCTGGTCATACTGGTATGGTCCCAGCTCTACCTTCAGTCTGGTCATACTGGTATGGTCCCAGCTCTACCTTCAGTCTGGTCATACTGGTATGGTCCCAGCTCTACCTTCAGTCTGGTCATACTGGTATGGTCCCAGCTCTACCTTCAGTCTGGTCATACTGGTATGGTCCCAGCTCTACCTTCAGTCTGGTCATACTGGTATGGTCCCAGCTCTACCTTCAGTCTGGTGTCATACTGGTATGGTCCCAGCTCTACCTTCAGTCTGGTGTCATACTGGTATGGTCCCAGTCCTACCTTCAGTCTGGTCATACTGGTATGGTCCCAGCTCTACCTTCAGTCTGGTCATACTGGTATGGTCCCAGTCCTACCTTCAGTCTGGTGTCATACTGGTATGGTCCCAGCTCTACCTTCAGTCTGGTCATACTGGTATGGTCCCAGTCTCTACCTTCAGTCTGGTCATACTGGTATGGTCCCAGTCCTACCTTCAGTCTGGTCATACTGGTATGGTCCCAGTCCTACCTTCAGTCTGGTGTCATACTGGTATGGTCCCAGCTCTACCTTCAGTCTGGTCATACTGGTATGGTCCCAGTCCTACCTTCAGTCTGGTCATACTGGTATGGTCCCAGCTCTACCTTCAGTCTGGTCATACTGGTATGGTCCCAGTCCTACCTTCAGTCTGGTCATACTGGTATGGTCCCAGCTCTACCTTCAGTCTGGTCATACTGGTATGGTCCCAGCTCTACCTTCAGTCTGGTCATACTGGTATGGTCCCAGTCCTACCTTCAGTCTGGTGTCATACTGGTATGGTCCCAGTCCTACCTTCAGTCTGGTCATACTGGTATGGTCCCAGCTCTACCTTCAGTCTGGTCATACTGGTATGGTCCCAGTCCTACCTTCAGTCTGGTGTCATACTGGTATGGTCCCAGCTCTACCTTCAGTCTGGTCATACTGGTATGGTCCCAGTCTCTACCTTCAGTCTGGTGTCATACTGGTATGGTCCCAGTCCTACCTTCAGTCTGGTCATACTGGTATGGTCCCAGCTCTACCTTCAGTCTGGTCATACTGGTATGGTCCCAGCTCTACCTTCAGTCTGGTCATACTGGTATGGTCCCAGTCCTACCTTCAGTCTGGTGTCATACTGGTATGGTCCCAGCTCTACCTTCAGTCTGGTCATACTGGTATGGTCCCAGCTCTACCTTCAGTCTGGTCATACTGGTATGGTCCCAGTCCTACCTTCAGTCTGGTCATACTGGTATGGTCCCAGCTCCTACCTTCAGTCTGGTCATACTGGTATGGTCCCAGCTCTACCTTCAGTCTGGTCATACTGGTATGGTCCCAGCTCTACCTTCAGTCTGGTCATACTGGTATGGTCCCAGTCCTACCTTCAGTCTGGTGTCATACTGGTATGGTCCCAGCTCTACCTTCAGTCTGGTCATACTGGTATGGTCCCAGTCCTACCTTCAGTCTGGTCATACTGGTATGGTCCCAGCTCTACCTTCAGTCTGGTCATACTGGTATGGTCCCAGTCCTACCTTCAGTCTGGTGTCATACTGGTATGGTCCCAGCTCTACCTTCAGTCTGGTCATACTGGTATGGTCCCAGCTCTACCTTCAGTCTGGTGTCATACTGGTATGGTCCCAGTCTCTACCTTCAGTCTGGTCATACTGGTATGGTCCCAGCTCTACCTTCAGTCTGGTCATACTGGTATGGTCCCAGTCCTACCTTCAGTCTGGTCATACTGGTATGGTCCCAGCTCTACCTTCAGTCTGGTCATACTGGTATGGTCCCAGCTCTACCTTCAGTCTGGT
>NW_027005278.1:0-4167 GCF_036934945.1 Oncorhynchus masou masou
GCCGTATACCACAAGTCCCAGAGTTGGTTTATTGCTATTATGAATGGGTTACCAATGGAATTAGAGCAGTAAAAATGATTTGTCATAATTGTGGTTTACCATCCATTTTATAATTCTCCACATTGGAGTATAATTCCCCACATTAGAGTATAATTCCCCACATTGGAGTATAATTACCCACATTGGAGTATAATTACCCACATTGGAGTATAATTCCCCACATTGGAGTATAATTCCCCACATTGGAATATAATTCCCCACATTGGAATATAATTCCCCACATTGGAATATAATTCCCCACATTGGAGTATAATTCCCCGCATTGGAGTATAATTCCCCACATTGGAGAATTGGAGTTTCATTCCCCACATTGGAGTATAATTCCCCACATTGGAGTATAATTCCCACATTGGAGTATAATTCCACATTGGAGTATAATTCCCCACATTGGAGTATAATTCCCCACATTGGAGTATAAGTCCCCACATTGGAGTATAATTCCCACATTGGAGAATTGGAGTTTCATTCCCACATTGGAGTATAATTCCCACATTGGAGTATAATTCCACATTGGAATATAATTCCCCACATTGGAATATAATTCCCCACATTGGAATATAATTCCCCACATTGGAGTATAATTCCCCGCATTGGAGTATAATTCCCCACATTGGAGAATTGGAGTTTCATTCCCCACATTGGAGTATAATTCCCCACATTGGAGTATAATTCCCCACATTGGAGTATAATTCCCCACATTGGAGTATAATTCCCCACATTGGAGTATAATTCCCCACATTGGAGTATAAGTCCCCACATTGGAGTATAATTCCCCACATTGGAGAATTGGAGTTTCATTCCCCACATTGGAGTATAATTCCCCACATTGGAGTATAATTCCCCACATTGGAGTATAATTCCCCACATTGGAATATAATTCCTCACATTGGAGTATAATTCCCCACATTGGAGTATAATTCCCCACATTGGAATATAATTCCTCACATTGGAGTTTCATTCCCCACATTGGATTATAATTCCCCACATTGGAGTATAATTCCTCACATTGGAGTTTCATTCCCCACATTGGATTATAATTCCCCACATTGGATTATAATTCCCCACATTGGAGTATAATTCCCCACATTGGAGTATAATTCCCCACATTGGAGTATAATTCCCCACATTGGAGTATAATTCCCCACATTGGAGTATAATTCCCCACATTGGAGTATAATTCCACACATTGGAATATAATTCCCCACATTGGAGTATAATTCCCCACATTGGAGTTTAATTGGAGTATAACTATCATACCAAAGGCCTGAATAAAACACTGTGAACCACACTGACAGATGTGAAACCCCAGTTTTGGTTGCCTGTCTACAAACCTGAACAGACTTACAAGACGTTATCAGAGTTGTGTATTATCTGCAAGCTCCCAGAAGGACAGACAGTGATAACGCTGTAGTTTGTTCCCTCACACCCTAACTAATTTACCTCCCTTTGTCAGCAGCAGTGAGCCTCCCGGCTGCAGTCTGCACCCTCAGGGCCTCCTCCCCTCCTCCCAAGCTGCAGCCCCAGAGCTCTCCTTCATTCAAGAAGCTGCGGCCCTGAAACAATCCGGTCTGACGATAAGAACCTGGGATAGCTTCTAGTCCTGACTGATTGTACTGCTGGGTTCACTGTTCATTAAGCACCAAACAGAAGAAAACAGACTGCTGGGGTCACTGTTCATTAGGCACCAAACAGAAGAAAACAGACTGCTGGGGTCACTGTTCATCAGGCACCAAACAGAAGAAAACAGACTGCTGGGGTCACTGTTCATCAGGCACCAAAAACAGAAGAAAACAGACTGCTGGGGTCACTGTTCATTAGGCACCAAACAGAAGAAAACAGACTGCTGGGGTCACGGTTCATTAGGCACCAAACAGAAGAAAACAGACTGCTGGGTTCACTGTTCATCAGGCACCAAACAGAAGAAAACAGACTGCTGGGGTCACTGTTCATTAGGCACCAAACAGAAGAAAACAGACTGCTGGGGTCACTGTTCATTAGGCACCAAACAGAAGAAAACAGACTGCTGGGGTCACTGTTCATCAGGCACCAAACAGAAGAAAACAGACTGGCTGGGGTCACTGTTCATTAGGCACCAAACAGAAGAAAACAGACTGCTGGGTTCACTGTTCATTAGGCACCAAACAGAAGAAAACAGACTGCTGGGGTCACTGTTCATTAGGCACCAAACAGAAGAAAACAGACTGCTGGGTTCACTGTTCATTAACCAAACAGAAGAAAAACAGACTGCTGGGGTCACTGTTCATTAGGCACCAAACAGAAGAAAACAGACTGCTGGGGTCACTGTTCATTAGGCACCAAACAGAAGAAAAACAGACTGCTGGGGTCACGGTTCATTAGGCACCAAACAGAAGAAACAGACTGCTGGGTTCACTGTTCATCAGGCACCAAACAGAAGAAAACAGACTGCTGGGGTCACTGTTCATCAGGCACCAAACAGAAGAAAACAGACTGCTGGGGTCACTGTTCATTAGGCACCAAACAGAAGAAAACAGACTGCTGGGTTCACTGTTCATCAGGCACCAAACAGAAGAAAACAGACTGCTGGGTTCACTGTTCATCAGGCACCAAACAGAAGAAAACAGACTGCTGGGGTCACTGTTCATTAGGCACCAAACAGAAGAAAACAGACTGCTGGGTTCACTGTTCATTAGGCACCAAACAGAAGAAAACAGTTGGGGTCATTAGGCACCAAACAGAAGAAAACAGACACTGTTTATTAGGCACCAAACAGGAAGAAAACAGGACTGCTGGGGTCACTGTTCATCAGGCACCAAACAGAAGAAAACAGACTGCTGGGGGTCACTGCTCATTAGGCACCAAACAGAAGAAAACAGACTGCTGGGGTCACTGTTCATCGTGGCACCAAACAGAGAGAAAGGGCAGGCAGGGTAGCCTAGTGGTTAGAGCGTTGGACCAGTAACCGAAAGGCTTCAAGTTCAAATCCCGAGCTGACAAGGTACAAATCTGCCGTGTTGCCTCTCAACAATTGAAAATAAGAATTTGTTCTTAACTGACTTGCCTAGTAAAATGAAGGTAAAATGAAAAACAGACTGGAACAGGGAAGGACTAGCTGGACATTTTCAATTGTAAGACATTTTTTGTTGTGTGGTGATTAGGTAGGACTAATTGGCATGATGACCTCACAACTCTAGCACACCTGGTCGTGGTTGCTGCTCCAGTTTCAATCTGTTTCGCTCATGCTATGGAAATCCTGACCTGTTCAACGGACGTGCTACCTGTCCTTAGATCTATTATTTGGACCGCTGGTCATTTATGAACATTTCAACATCTTGGCCATGTTCTCTTATGACTTCACCCGCACAGCCAGAAGAGGACTGGCCACCTCATAGCCTGGTTCCTCTCAGGCTCTTCCAGTTTTGGCCTTTCTAGGGAGTTTTTCCTAGCCAACATGTTTCACGATCTGCATTGCTTTCATGTTTCAGGTTTTAGGCTGGGCTTCGCTACACTTTGAGATATCAATGATGCACGAAGGGCTTTATAAATACATCTGATTAGATTTGATGAACCCAGCCTTGGTGTAGAGAGAGGCTCTAGCGGTGCTGGACTTGGACCATCAACCAGCTGTTTGTGATCTGACCCAAGGACAATCCTCCTTATGCCCAGAATGACATGCCCTGATTGTTGAAATGCTATGCAGTGGAGAGCAAGAAACAAGAGTTATGTGTTGAATTCAATTCCAATGGGGGTAAAATGAACACAGAGCGGACCCACGAGGCCCACATATAAGCAACTCAGGAAGACAAAACCGTATCTGTTTGAAAATGATAAAACCCTGTCACCCTTAACATCCTATTAGTAGTGTTGTTGAGTCCAACGCCCCTAAAAACATCAGAACATGTGCTGCACAGTAATATCTCAAGCTGCTCTGTCTATCTCATTTTATGACATCAGCTGTTGTGTCGTTATCTCAGCCTCATTATCCCTGACAGACTGAGCCTGTCCAAGTGCCTGCTGGGAAGGAGGGAGAGTTGTGATGGAGACTTAGAGGTCATCGGGGATTATTTGTCATACACACACATGCATGAAAGCCCACACACACACATGCATGAAAGCACACACATACAC